>NC_064288.1:61087384-61155466 GCF_019186545.1 Solanum stenotomum
CCCCCCCCCCCCCCCCCCTCTCTTTTAATCGTGATATCATGTAGGTGAGTATAAAAAGACAAAAATACCCTTGATTGAAGCAGACATGTCAATAAAGACGCGTTTACTTCTAGCCGCATATACTAAGTAGTATAGATGTGTATGATAAGATAAAACTACTCTTGATTGAAGCAGACATGTCAATGAAGACACATATACTAACTAGTAATGCTTATAATAACATTAGGGGAGGGGTGAGGCAGGAAAGAGGATATATTACTCACTATAACATAGTTACTTATATTAATTCATAATATTGTGGATTTTCATTAGAATAAGATAATAAACATATAGTTTATAACATTTCTGAACAATCATGTATTTTAACTCCATTTAAAGAAAGTCCATCTAAATTAGCCAACCAAATACATGTGTGTGTATGAAAAGGTCCATGTTTTATACATCTCTTTCTATTATTAAATACATCAAAAATATTCTGCTTTGGAGGCCACCAAAAATGACAAAAGAAAAGAGTTCTAAAGAATATTTGTTCTTCAAATTCAAAGTCGAAACTTTGATCATACGATAGATCATGATATCCAAGATCATCGTCTTTGGATTGACAATGAATCCTTAATGGAACAGAACTATTTTTCAGATTATTAATAATCGAGACCAAATACGACTTCTCACGAAGTTTCGCTCCTATGGAATGAAAAGGTAAGAAGAGCATAAGGAAGATCATAACATTGATTAATTGATAGTTTGTTTTTTGATAACACATTTTTACTATGTGTCTAGGAAATAAGAAGTTGGACTATATATATATATATACATTCTTGAAACTATACAAGTAATAAATATATATAAGTTACAGAAATTATAATAAATCAAGTCAGATTATAAAAGTCAATTAGACTAATTCCATTAATAATCATTAATCTCTTTTTTCTAATTCCACTCACAAGTTAGCTAAGGAAAAGATAAGAGTTATGATCTGGTGAAATACTTGATTGTTGGTTACTCGGTGTAATCAAATCTTAATTTATCTTGATTTTTAAAGTTATAGTTATTTTTTGATATATATATATATAAGCATATCATTTAATTTAGCCTAAGTTGATATCTATGTCATTCAACTTTGAGTATCCAAATAAGCATTTAAACTTGTATAAAGATAAAGAGTAATCTAGTGAATAACTCCATACCGCCATTAAATGGATTTTTTTAACAATCTCTCTATAACAATCTTTGACATTTCACCATAACAATTAAGTTTGCATCTGAGTCAATTTTCATGTTTTGTTTTATTATACGTTCTCTTTATAATAACATAATATTTCACTGTTCCAATAAAAGAAAATCAGAACTAATTATGTTGAGATGTTTGAATGTATAGTTCTTTTTGCTTATTAAATTCTAAATATATTAAATATGTATGTTATTAATTTTTTTTGAAATAAATATAAAAATTGAATCGAAATTAGTGAATTCTATGGAACCGATACCATACTATACAGTATACACCATTAAAACGCGTCATTTAGCAAGTGGAATATTTGAGTCAATGTGAACATGCAAACCATCAATAATTCAATCTAAACTTTCACACGTTATAATCTTTGACCAAATTCTCTTTTTTATATATTAAAAAATAATAATTTCAATATCCATCAATTTATCACAAATTTTTATTAAAATCTTCATTCTCTTCATCTCCATGAATATTAATCTAGGCAAAAAACTTCCTTCTTTTCTTCAAAAAAATGAAAACAAAAAAGAAGAAAAAGAAAAATATCAAAATTACCTCACAAATGGAAGTTCATTACTAGAAGAACAACTTTCATTTTGCAAAAATGGCCACCATAAAGTCCCCCTAAGAAGTTTCACTGCAGAAGAAATCATCAATTCAACAAATGGATTTCAAGAAAATGTTGGCCATTACTTATACAAAGGTAATTTCAATGAAAAAAAAGTTCTAGTAAAAAAATACGATAGAAAAAAGAACATGAAACGTCAGCACGATCATGTCATACGTGACATAGTAATATCTAGCGAAATGAGTTACCATAAAAATGTCCTTAAAATTATAGGATATTGTTTAGAGTTTGAAAGGGTAGCTTTAATTTATGAATATTCACAATTTGATTATCTTTTCAATTGTATTCAATTTTTGACATGGGAAAAAAGAATGAAAATTGCTATAGATATTGCAAGTGTGATTCTATATCTTCATATTGAATTTCCAAGACCAATTATTCATAGGAATTTAACTTCACATAATGTGATTTTGGACCAAAATGGGGTTGTAAAATTGTATAATTTTGAATGTTGTATACCACTTCCAATTGGTAAAGTACAAGTTCAAGATGACTTAATAGGGACAATTGGTTATTTAGATCCTGAGTATGTGTGGTCGAGTAAAGTTACATTAAAATCAGATGTTTTTAGTTTTGGCTTATTTTTACTTGTGTTGTTGAGTGGGAGAGAAATTAAGGTAAATCATGAGGGAAAATATTATAGTGAAGATTATGGTTTGATTTCTTTGGAGAATTATGCAAAAATATGTGTTAAAAATAATAAATTGAAGGATAATTTTATTGATTCCAAGATTTTGCAAGATGAACAAAAGAAGTTGAAGGGATTTTTGAATTTGGCTTTGAGATGTGCTCAAAAAATTGGAGAAAATAGGCCAAATATGATTGATGTTGCTAAAGAGCTTCAAAGAATCAAGAAGGGTGAGATGCAAGAATTATTACCTACAATGGAATGTCTAATTGATTGGAATTGAAATATTTGAAACATAGATTTTGTTTTAAGTTCTATGTGAAGTTAATATTAATTCATAACATATGTGATAAACATTGTGATTTTTTTTATATATCATAAATGTAATATCTTATATGTACCCCTTGTAACTTGTTCTCTTATTCTCATGAAATAAAAGCAATAATTAGTACTCTGTTTGATCAAGCTAGCGAAATTAGTTTATTTTGAGTATTTCTTATTAAAAATGTTTCTTTTTTAGGAAATTAGTAGTTTGTGTTTGGTTAAATCATTTCATAAATACTTTTATTAGTAATCTGTGTTTGGCCAATGTTTTTAAAAAATATTTTAAGTGTTACTTAATCCTAAAATAATTTTTTTATTTTTACTTTTCACTTTTGACATATCAAGAAAAGACAAAAAAAAATTCATGTTTTATCTTCAACATTAAATACTTATTCTTCAAATCATTTTTCAAGAGCTAATACTAAACATCATTTAATAGGGGATAGTTTGGTAAAATCTTATACCAATAATTATTTTTTTAATGAATATGCCACGCCAAACAGTGAAAAGTAAAAATGAACCGAGGGAGTATATTTTTAGACATGAAATACTAGAAGCATTAATTTTGGGGAGAAATCGTTTTTCAAGCTTCTGGTTAAAAGTCAACTTCTATTAGCCAAAAATATTTTTTTCTACACCAAAAGTCTGGTTAAATATCTTCATTCTCTATAATATTTTTAAAAAAAACATAAATGCTTTTAACATTTAAAAACATGATTAGACAAATTATAGATAAAGTTTTTTTTAAAAAAATTTTGTCAATACAATTGCTTCTGACCTTTTTATATAACAATAATCTTCTATAACAGTTACTTTTTTAGAATCATTTTTTTATATTATGTTATAGCGATACATATTCTTTATAACAATATTTTTTTATGACAATTAAAAGGCATTCAAACAAATGATATTGTTATAAAAATATGGGCCGATTTTTTAAGTATACAACTTAACAATTGTATTTACACCAACATAGCAATACTTTTTTTTTTCAATTATATAGCAATATTTTTTTTCAAAAGTAGAATTTAATTTTTTTTTAAAAATTCCAAATTAGCCACGCTTATCCCGATTTCCATAAATTTCTCCAATAATTTTACCTTCCTTAAATTATTCAAATATGTTAAAAAAATAAATCGGAACAATAAAATAAATAATAAAAAGAAAAAGAAAAATCGGAAATTAAAGCATGACAACCCACAATTTATTTTTTAATTCCTTAATTTCCTCCCCCTCTTTTATTTACCTTCCATAAATATCTCCAATATAGTTATTGCTTCTCTCTCATAATTCTAATCAAAATCAGACTTTATACCTTCACTATTCTGAAAGTGTGTTCAATGGATTTTTTTCAGCACGACGGGAGATGGAATGAAACTGGTATTCACCATAATAATTGCTTCGATTATGGTTGTTTTAAAGTATATTTATTGATTTTATTGATTTTTTTTATAAATATATATATATTGTTATAGCTTTATTGATTGGTATTTTTTGGATGGAATTTGTAAAACATAAACTATATTGTTCTCAATTGCTTTGCACCATACGTAGGTACTCGCCTATAGTTAAATTATTGGTTAATTAGTGGTTTATATATTGGTGTAGTCCATATATATTTTGAATGCATATGTTTTTTAGTTAGTGGCGTATATACACCAAAATATTATGGTGTATTTTTGTTGAATTTTTATGTTATTTATCGGGTTATTCTACTAGGCACTATTATTTATTTTGTATCTACCAAAAACAAAACACCAACAAATATAAAATAAGATTTTATAAAGTTTTGTTATATGATAGTGGTTAGTTTGTTTATTGGTATTGTTTGGTTAGTTTGTAGTTCAAATGATGATATATATATCAATTTGAAGTGTACACAAATTTTTAATCCTAATATACACCATAATAATTGTAAATACTAAAATTTATACCAATTCTGCATAGCATTTAAACCAGTAATTAATTTTAGCATTCTTTATCATAAATTATACCACTATAATACACAAATATAAGTTGGATTGTTTTGAAGTATTTTATCGGTTTTATTGATTAAACGTTTTTATAAACATATATTGCTATAGCTTTAGTGATTGGTGTTTTTTGGATGGGATCTTAAATATGGAGTGTAACAAGTATGTATTAGTTTTTTAATTATTATTTTTTTAGTTTGATTGCTAAAATATATAGTTCTTTTTTTTTTTTTTATTGTTTTAAGTTTTTTTTTGTTGTTTTTCTTGCTTGATTTTTTGTGTAAATAGATATGTTAACTATGAAAAATATTGCTTGAATGAATGCTTTGTATATTGTTTGACACACAAATTTGAATTAATTTGATTATATAAAATGATTGAAAATTTTTGGGTTAAATTATGGTGTATATCTTGGTCTAGTTTATGTATTTCGTACTATAGTGCACTATACACCAAAATTTAATCATAATGTACAATATTGATCAAGATAGCAATGTCAAACTATCATGTGCACTTTTTTTTTAATTAAGTTGAAAATTGTAATTTCTTGGTTAGTTTGTGGTGTATATATTGGTGTACATCATATATTATATATTAAATTGAACTGTACACCAAAACATCACCATATTATACACCAAAACGTTACCATACTGTACACCAAAGCGTCACCATATTATATATCATTTCTAATTAATTTGTAATTTAAAAAATTATAAATAAGTGGTTGTATTATGATGTTATACATTCTTGTAGGTTAGTATGTGTCTAACTATTTATCGAAATGTATCGCAGGAATGTATGTGGATTTCAAGATTGAAGGAGTGATATATGACACAAACACCAAAAAGACGTTTACCAAATAGATACAATATTTTGTAATTAATTTTATTTTTTTATGAATGGAATTTTTACTAATACTAGTGATTTTTTCATATATATATTGGTATAATTATTTATTAATTCGATGATAAATATTGATAGATAGTTGATAATATTATGGTGTAAGGCAACATATAGTTGAAATATATAACAAATATTAATGTTATAATCATGAATTTTTACTTCATGTGCAATTTAATTATTTGTTGGTGTAAGTTATTCATTGTGATTAAAAATAATTGTACACCAAACTTAATCTACAATGTACATTATTTAATATACTTTTTTAAAAAAAGTTAAAACTATTGAACGGTGCTATGGTTTATAATAGGAATAAAATTTGATTATATTTTGGTATAAGTTATTTATTATAATTACAAAAAAATGGTCAACGATATAATACAAATTCTATACCATTTAATATACTCACCCCCCACCCCACCCCTTTTTAACTAACATATATAAAATTGAAGAGAGAAGTAAAAAAAGATCTTCCCATAATAGTTGAAATGAAATTAAAGAGAGAGAAAATAAATTCAATAGTAATTGTATGAAATTAATGAGAAACGTGTTTAAGGATAGAAATCATATTAATTAGATGATACATTTTTACTCCCTAAAAATTAGTGTCAAAATCTAAAAAGATAATTAGAAAAAACGTAATTGAAGAGAGAGAGAGAAAATTAGCATCAAATTCTAAAAAGATAATTAAAAAAAAAAACGTAATTGAAGAGAGAGAGAGAAAAAATTAGCATCAAAATCTAAAACAGATAATTTAAGAAAAATGTAATTGAAGAGAGAGAAAAATATTTTTTACCATAGTAATTGTATCAAGTAAAAAAGAGAAAAAAAAAATTTAAGTAAAAGAAATGTATGCAATTATAATTGTGTTGATAATCTAAATGGTAAAAGTAATAAATAATGAGTTCCATAAAATAAGCCACTAAGGCACAAAAATAGGTATAAACACGTGTGAAGATATATATATTTAATAAGCTGTCATATGTATAATTAAAATGTTATTGTTATAAACAAAAAGAGTTTGAAACTGTTTAGGAGAGAGAATATTTGATAAATATTAATATCCTAATTATACTCCATATAAAAGGCACAAAATATTAATAGTATGAGAGAGAAAAATCTGTAAAACAAAATTAAATTAAATACAAAAATTAAATGTTTGTTATGTATGTAATTTAAAAACTTAGTTTGTAATTAAATATAAATATATTGATATTTTGTTAATAAAAGTCTTAAGGAGTATATTTTTGTAATTTTCACTAAAAATATTTAATTATATTACCGAACAAAGATGATCAAAGACTACAAATATTATCACCAATCATAGTATTTGGTCAAAGCCCATGATGGTGGATTAACCTTATAGGCTAAGTAGAACCCATCTGATTTTACCAACCAATAACATGTATCAGTTTGATCACCTTTTGCTTGTTTAATACATGTAATTGAATCATCAAATACATTAAAAGTTTTTTGTTTTCCATCCCACTCAAAATCACAATAAAAAAGAGTAGATCTAATAAAATTCTCATGAAATTTGAAACTCCAATTTTGTCCCGGAAGAAGTTCATGATTTCCAAGATCATCATCTTTAGATTGACAGTGAAAATTCAATTTTGCACTTGGATTCTCCGGGAGAGCACTAGCAATATACACATGATATGTTCTTTGTGAGAGACTTGTAACTTTATGGAGAGTGAATGAAAATAAAAACACGAAAAGTAAAATTTTCTTCATAGAGAAACTTATTTCAAAATGTATTTGAAATTTTATTTTATTTTCAATTAGAGAAGTTGAAGTTTTAACTTATATATACTTGGAGGTTGGGAAGTTGGAAGTAATTACATCTTGACCAGATTTGTAAATTCAAAATAAATTTAATGTTTTTACCCCTTTTGATGAAAGAACAAAAACAAATTTGTTTGTAATGAAGTTTATAACTTTATATTCAACAAATTTGTAGGCATTATTTAGGGAAATGAAGAATTAAATTAGAATTTATCAAAATCAATGTTATGAGCTTTCAAAATAAAATGAAATTTTCACAAAAGTTCAAGTGAAAACATCTAAGCAATTCAATTCGTCTTTAATATATCAGTTGAACACTCTAATTTACAGAACAATTATCTAAATACTTACAAATATATACATCATATCAACATCAAATATCCACACAATATAATGTAGACGAGTTAAATCTTTAGTTGCTAGTTAAGATTAAATTATCGTCTATCAAATAATTACATTATTTTCTTACGTCACCAAATCCCAAAGAGAAAAGTGATGTTTTATAATCACTTACAAATTAAATTAAACGAAGTATAATACTTTTTTTTACATCTCTCATATGTTAAAAATAAAGACATAATATATAGATATGTTATTTAATTTGATTTTAGCGGACATCTATGTCCTTTAATTTTCAGTATATATAAGTA
The DNA here is from genome assembly GCF_019186545.1 of Solanum stenotomum. NCBI lineage: Eukaryota > Viridiplantae > Streptophyta > Magnoliopsida > Solanales > Solanaceae > Solanum > Solanum stenotomum. Next base: position 61,095,507 of record NC_064288.1, read on the forward strand.
GACACGTAAGTTATATAAAATTTAACAACTAAACACATGTGTTCTGTATAATATAATACACGTAAAAGCTCCGTAAGATGTCGATAGGCCGTGAATTGACACGTAGACCGCCAACTAGGATACATATGTCTAAAATACCCTCATATTTCTCTTCTTCTTCCCCAAAACAGCTTAAACCCTAAAAAAAAAAAACCTCAAAATCTAGCATTTTTTCTAACACATTTCTCAGCAAAATGGGGAAAAAGCAGCAAAAAAAGGTCCAAAATCAAGAAGAGTTGCTGAAAACATTGGGAGATTTCACAAGCAAAGAGAATTGGGACAGTTTCTTCACTATCAGAGGTTCAGATGATGCTTTTGAATGGTACGCAGAGTGGTCTCAGCTCAAAGAACCACTTCTCTCTAATCTCACCATTCCATCATCAAACGACGCCGTTTCTGCAAAAGAACTGCAAATTCTTGTTCCGGGTTGTGGCAATTCGAAGCTCTCTGAGTATCTTTATGATGAGGGGTTTTGTAATATTACTAATGTTGATTTCTCTAAAGTTGTTATTTCGGATATGTTGAGAAGAAATATTCGGTCTAGACCTGCTATGAAATGGCGCGTCATGGACATGACGAATATGCAGGTAGATAGTTATGTTACATTGGAAATGGTTAAGAGGTAGCTCAATAGAATAGGTGGTCTAAATCGAAAATATCTTGTTATAATTGTTGTTGTAGAACATGGTCGGTGAGGATTCATACAGTTTTATTGCAACTGAGGCATAATTGTTATGAGTTTATATTGAGTAACATGTTCAGTGAGGATTCAAATAGCCGATCCTGAGACTGAGGCGTTATTGTTATTGTTTGTTATTTTGGTACATTCTAAGATGTTTGATGTCTTTTGGTAATGTTATTTGATAGCTTTCACAAATTAAAACATTGAGTTTTTTATTTTGAATTTGGATGGTAAGTTTTCTTTATAGAACTAGATAGGCTGCTTTGAAGTTTTGGAACTTTTGAGTTTGCAAATGCAGTTTTTGAGCTTTGTTAGAAGGTTTATTTGAGTTAAATATTGAAAAAGGTTACCTTTTTTAAAAAATATTGGAACTCAGGTTTTCAATTTACAAAAACTGAAAAAGCTCCAAAACTAGTTTTGAATTAACAGTCAAATGGTGCCACATAAATGGGATATAGAAAGTATAGTTTTTAATACAATATAATGTATATCATGCATTTTCTGCTGTCAAGAGGTTAAAATTTGTCATTTTTAAAAAAACAGGTAATAGTAAATTAGTAATGTATTATAACATGAAGTGTAAATCTGTCACTAAGATGGTACCAGGAGAAAAGATGTTATCTTTAAGCAGTAGATGAAAGAAAAAGGTACCATTTAGTGACAAATTTTAGCTTTCCCGTAAATGTCGGTGGGGCAGAAATTTAAGCATTTGATGGGACAAAAATTGCGATGATAAAATGGTGTAACTGCCAAGTTTAGGATGAAGATACATTTTCAAGACCGGATGAATGTTCCCACTTATCAAAAGAAACCAATAAAAAAGAATTGAAAAAAAAGAACAGTAGTGCTCTGTTTGGCTTTGGGGACATAAATAACCTGCGATGTCCTGTTTCTGGTGCAATGTTGCTTACTTGTTGGCTGTTTGTCAAGGATGCTTCTTAATTTGCAAGATGTTTCTCATGTTTAATAGTTTTTTATTTTTGGACTATATTCTCCTCTAAACTATTTTTGTTATGATTTAGTTTGCAAAGGAGAGCTTTGGTGCCGTTCTCGACAAGGGAGGATTGGATGCTTTAATGGAGCCTGAGCTTGGATCAAAGTTAGGAACTCAGTATTTGTCTGAGGTGTTCTAAAAATAAAACTTGATTCTCATTTTTAATCATTACACTCATTTGATGTATGCTCTCAAAATATTATCGTTTTTTATTAGGCAAATGATCAAGTCCGCTGTGTTCTGACTCATGCCTAAATGCCCTGAAACTGACCAGGTTAAAAGATTGCTAAAAGTCGGGGGGAGATTTATTTGCCTCACTTTGGCAGAGTCTCATGTATTAGGTAATCAAAATCTCTCCTGGCATATTTATGCATTTTGACTCCTTATGATTCAACCTATACCCGTTACTGTTATACATTGTTCAAGAATGATCATTCCATTGCTTAATCCTTCTCTTGTAAGGTTTACTCTTCCCGAAGTTTCGGTATGGGTGGAAGATGGGGATTCATCCCATTGCTCTGAAGCCATCTGACAGGTCAAGCCTACAGACTTTTATGGTGGTAGCCGAGAAAGAAAATTCTCCTGCTTTGTGCCCAATATCGTCAACTGTTGATCAGTCGTCCTTTGGTGGTCTAAAGAACCAGGTAAAGGCTTTCATCCCATTATGATATTTTCAATTGCTGGCTCACTAAGAATGCTTATACATACACGTGAATCGTGATGAGATCTTGGGATGCTATTCTTTCTACTTTACAGGTTCATGGACTCTTTCAAGCACTTGAAGATGAAAATAAAATACGTGCAGATTATTCCAGTGGTTCTGATATAACATATGCACTAGAAGACTTGAAAATCGGAGTTGAGGGAAATCTGGCAGAGCTTTGTCCAAGTCGTAGAGTTCAGCTTAGTTTAGGTGAACCTGGGGTTTCCCTTTTCTGTTACAGAGCTGTGCTTCTCGATGCCCAAAAGGACTTTGGACCTTTTGCATATCAATGTGCTGTGTTTCTTGTACCAAAGGTTTGTTTCCTCCACTTTCATCAAATTGCTTGTTAAATTATTATATTTTTCCAGTGTTTAAGCTGACCCCTCTTTGGGAATTCTCTTTTTCTTCTGGTAACTGGTGTTTCATCTACGAAGAAAAGATTAAGACTCCCTTTAGATTCAACGTCAATAACCTTATTTAAAATGGTTCCATTTTTAATGAGTCAGAAATTGGTACTATCAACTATGAACACTGTTGGATAAAGAGATGGAACAGATATTACTTTTTGGATTTTCGTCTATTTAATTTTCTGACAAGTACAACATTGAGTCATTGAGAGCCTCTCTGTAGATGGATGATGATATTTCCGGTATGGGAAGATGACATAATTTTGTGTTGTTTTATAATATTCCCAGTTTGGCCTATGGATTTGTATGTTATAATTTGTATTTCAGTAAGTAAATTGTTACCCTCTTTTTGTCTGTTTATGAACAGTTTCATGTTGTAGGTAATTTTCATTTCTTACTAATCATGTCCTTGTTGTTTGCCTAACATAGTTGTTTGCGCCGCCAATAGTGTGGGAAAGTCGTGTTAAATGGAAATTAAAAAAAAGTCATGTTAATTGGAAATGAAAAAAGAAAATTTGGACTGTCGACCTAAGTTGATGTAATGTTTTGTGTCTCTATGTCCTTAGATCATAGTTCATTAGTCTTTTTTTTGAGGCGTATAAGAATTTAACTGATATTTAGATTTCAGACTCGAGCTCATGAGTGGCTGTTCTCTTCAGAAGAAGGACAATGGGCAGTTGTAGAAAGTTCTAAGGCTGCTCGTTTAATAATGGTACTCATTCATTAAAATGCACTTGTTTTACTATTTTGTTATCTTTGTAAAACTCTGATGGAGTGGATTGTCAATTGTGTTCTTAGATTTTGTTGGATTCTAGCCATTCAGACGCCAATATGGATGACATTCAGGTGACTTTTGCTAGATTTTGTTGATATATTGTGTTGTGTCATCAGTTGATGAAAATAGTGGTTTCCTATCAACTTAGTTGCATATTCCTTTTTTTTTAATCCAGAAAGATCTCTCTCCTCTGATAATGCAATTGGCGCCGGGAGATTTTGACGATGAAGCTCAGATACCGTAAGTTTACTTCTTATAATTTACCTTTAGCTTTAGCCATCTACCTTAATTGATATAGAATAGGTTATCAATTTTAAGGGAAGTTCTTGAATTTAACTTGTGGATAGTTCCTTTATTATATGGCTACCCAAATATAAAGAGCTGAATGGGTAGAAAGTGGTCTATTGTCTGATCAATCAATTCAACTGGTTCCTATTGTCTGATCGATTAATTCAACTTGTTCCTAGTGTAGTTTGCACTCCCAAAACTCTTAATATATAGTCAATTCTTTCAAGCTGTAAATGTACGTCTTTAGTGTCTCCATCATAATGTCCAACACTGTTTTAGATCCCCCTTTTTTTAATTTTATAAATGGTGGTCAATGGGTCAGCTGGAACGCTCCCTCGATTATTTCACTGTGTACCAGTTACCCCCCACCAGCACTGTTATCAAGTAATATGCAATGCTGTTTTAGTGCTTCTCAAATGGTCTGAATAATAACTTTGCCTATATAGCAATAAGTTCAATACTCATATAGCAACAAATATGTGTTTCTAATATTGGGAAGTTTAGTTACAGTAAGTTTTTGTACTTCTCTCAGTTTTATGGCCGCAAGTGATGGAATCAAACAGCGAAAGATTGTTCAAGAGGTCAGTGAAAATTCTTTAAATCAATTATCATTACGTAATAGCATTCGTATGATTGTTCTTATTGCCCACCCATTTCTTTATCCGTCATTTTACTCTCTTTTTTCTTGAGAATAAGTTGAATAGCTATGGTTTTGAATCTATCTTAATTGGTGCAAAACATGTTATATTGTTTAAATGGTTTTGCCTTAATAAAAAGTTTTTCACCTTAATTTCTAACCTATTTTACGTATTACATTGTCTTTTGTAGATCACATCTCCCTTGACTGGTCCAATAATTGTAGATGATGTGATCTATGAGAAAGTTGATGACAATATTAGCCGTCTCTTTGCATCTGAGGATGTGATATTTCGTCGCCTTACTTTCCAAAGAACGGAGAGTTTAGTTCAATCTGAGGCTGTGCTATCAAAAGAAGGATCACCGAAGTCTTTAGCTGATATTAATCAGAAGATAGGCCAGTCATCTTCAAAATCCAAGAAAAAAGGAAATCAGAAAAAATCTGGGTCTAATGTCTCGTCTTCTGATGGTAGCTTTACGATCCTTCATACTCTTAAGCCCTCTTTTTTTCATTAAACCTTGCCCTAATTCTAATTTATATGATATGTTTCTAATAGTGGAAAGGAGAAGTGAAGCCATTTGAATGTACTTATGACATTTATTTGAAGACGTCAATTCTAACTTTGAGTCAGTACGATGTGCAATTAAATTAATTCTTTTGCAGGATTTAGCAACGATTTGAAAGTTGACCACAGTTATTTGGCCAGTTCATATCATACTGGAATCATCTCTGGTTTTACATTGATATCTTCTCATTTGGATGGTTTGGCATCTACGGGAGGCACGGTAAGAAGTCAACTAGTATCTTTTTTTCTAAAAAGAAGACTTGCATATACGAATTTTGTCATTTATATTAACCAAAACATCTCTAACACATTGTGTAAAAACAACTCGACTTAGGTTAAGCAACACTCTATCATACTAGAGTACAGAGTACTAATTAACTGGTTGCTGATGAAACATAACATAAACAACATAAGAAATCAGAACCACACTAACCTAAATGGCCGCCGAGCAAATTTATTGTGCTAAGACTGCACATCCTACCGTTTTCCATTGTCATTATTGCAAAGGGAAGTTATAATAAAGAACCATAAGAAGTACCGTAATAGAGTTCTAAATTCTTTCCTTAACACACAAAAATGCATAGTCATCCACCCACCCACCCACATATTTATCCATATCGAGAAGAACACAACATCTATGAACTAGAATATGGCTTCAGTAATTTTATACTAACTTAGGTGAAGCTTCTAGTCCATCTTGGGAAGTACAGGTGATGCTTTAGCTAAAACTGCAATTGTCGCTTTTTTCAGGTGAGATCAGTAGTAATTGGTCTTGGAGCAGGATTGCTTCCCATGTTTCTACGTAAGCACCTGAGTTTTGCAGAGATCGAGGTAAATTATGGCTACCTAAATGTGCAACCTTTAAATTATTATTCTTACCTTGCCAAACTGGCTCATAATGATATTCACAGGTGTTGGAGTTAGATCCTGTGGTTGTAGATCTTGCTAGAGACTATTTTGAGTTTAGAGATGATGAACGGTTAAAGGTAATTTACATTCTCCACTCCACGTTTCAATCGATGTTTGACTTTTCTTGGTGGCTACTTCTTATAAATAAAAAATACAAGGTGAGTAAAATAGCTTATTTAGAGGTTTAATAATGAAAGCTGTGATTTAAAGAAAGCAATATGTTACATTGGTTCACCTTTTTTTCTCTTATCATAAATAATAGAAGAAGCGTAACTCAGAAATCAGATGCTTGTAAAACCTTATAACTGTCATCTTTTAATGTCTTTGGTGTTTCAGGTACATGTGACTGATGGTTTAAAGTATGTCAAGGATGCAGCTCATGCAGTTACCAATGGTTATGAAAATAATGTTTCTGAGGCAAAGGTCCCTTCTTCCAATGGTAATTCCATCCTGTCTAGTGCACCACTTAAAAGCACAGAAAAAATCGACATGCTCATTGTTGATGTGGATTCTTCAGACTCGAGGTAAATGGGTCTATTCACTATGTGTTTCTTCTTTACATATATCTTTCTTTTTTCGCTATATCACCATATTCAGTAGCTAATTGTTGATACTTTTTCTCTGGTTCGCAGTTCTGGTTTAAGTTGTCCTGCTGCGGACTTTGTTGAAGAGTCTTTCCTTATGGCAGCAAAAAATTCTCTTTCTGATCAAGGACTATTCGTCATAAATTTGGTTTCGAGGTCGCAAGCCATCAAGGATTCTATCTACTCCAAATTGAAGTCGGTGAGAATTAAACTCTTCCTGACACAAGTTTGCGAATTACATAGTAGCTTTTTGTCCTCCAAGGAATGTGTTAATTTGCTTGCCTATCCGGTAATTATGTTTCTATGACACCAAAAATGTTGCCACACCTTGTCAGATCCTCCAAAAATATTAGTGTTACTTTTGGAGGATATCTGGCATATGCATCAGTCTGACATTTTTGAAGAGTCCGAGCAACATAGCCTGAAAATCTGCTGCCCAACATCCATATATTGGTGTTTCCTATTTGATAACAGATCATCCATAATGCACTAGTCGCGCCAATTAGATAAAATTAGCTTAAGCGCAGCTTTAGATGTTTTATCTGAATCACGTTATGTGTTATTCTCCAGGTATTTCCTCACCTCTTCCACCTTCAGCTGGACGAAGATGTCAATGACGTTATTTTCGCTCTCAAGACGGAGACATGTATCACGGAAGATAAATTTCATGAGGCTTCTCAACAACTCACAAGATTATTAAACCTAGAAAACTCCCCATGGGGCCAAAATATAACAGAAGCCACTAGCAAGATCAAAAGGTTGAGATGATTTACACACTGATGAATGCTATCAAATACTGCAGTCTAGGGGCAAAGCTAGAAGCCGATGTACGAGTTCAGCTGGAACTAGAACCCATAAAGTTCAAATCCTGGCTCCGCCTCTATCCATGCCCTGCTGAGGCTGCCAATAGAGCGATGCACTTCTTCTTTTTAAGTACCTCTACGTTGAACCACGGATTATCCCCGTGCGAGTTTGATATTTACATGCCTTGAGATTTATAAGATATAGTATTGAAATTGCTATGTACATTGGATAAATTTGATATGTTTGTCAAAGTTATGTAATGTGTTTATATGTATCTTGTTATCTAATTTTCTTCTACTCAAGCTTTAAAACATTGAAGGATCATTAGATGAAAAGAGAGTGAAATGTTTTTTTCACAATACAAGAATTGAAGTTATTTTAAACGTAGCAAATCCACTTTCTAAGTAATCTTAGTATGCGTAATATCACTAGTTATATGATGTAGGTTGTAAACTTGGTATTAACTGATATTCATCTCCTCTAATTTGGGATGTGTATAAAGAGGCACTTAAATATGTATAGAATTGAATAAATAAATATATCATATATTTGTTCTATGTGACAAAAATATATTTAGATGTGCATTATCAATCAGATATACATTCAGATTTAGATGTCTTAATATATAGTAATGAAAACAATAAATGAGGCCTTAGTTTAATTCCTTTTTAGCCTCTACAAAAGAATGGAAATAAAAAATACAACAGTAGATATAGTGTTCCATATTCTTCATATTAATTAATTTGTAATAATGACATGATTTAAATCTGATTTTCATCAAGAGTTTTCCTATTATAGATAATTATATCTCTATTACTTCAATCGCCTTAAATTCAATTATTATAAAAAGATAAGTGAAGTGACTATTTTTTTATTCACTAAACAAAAAATAAATTCTTCATCAATGGAAAATTTAAGTTTATCTTTTCATTGTTCCATTGCTTACATTTTTGGTATGTATACCTACAATTGCTATTTTCTTCTAATAATTGAGTGTATTCCGTTTCAATAGAATTTAGTAATTTTGATCCCGATCTTATACATGCCTAATTGTGTTATGATGTGTAATATATTATATACTATGCTAAATAATACTTATCGTGTTTCATTTTACAGCTATTTTCGTAACGACTGAGGTTCTCTCAACAAATACTCAAACTGTATGTCCTTATGAAGTTATTAATTTTCCTTGTACTGAAATAGAATTACCAGGTTGTCAATCACGTTGCCAGATGGAGTTTGGAGAAAATTATATTACTGCATATTGTGTGTTAAAAAAATTAGGAATTGCAGCTACTTGTGTTTGCTTCTACAAGAGTGACAAACTATGTCCACCACCAAATATTTATTAGAAATTAATTAATTACATACTTTGTTATGGAAATGTATGTAATACGATTATTGTATGGATGAGAAATTGGTTTTGTTAGGTTTATTATTTGTATGCTCTTTGATATGCGTTGTCTGAGTCAGGAGTCTTTCAGAAACATATGTGTATATATTTAATCTTTTTCAGGGTATATTAGTGTAATAGATCGATTATATGGATGATAAACTGGTTTTGTTATGTGTATTGTTTGTATGTTCTTTGATTTGTGTTATCTGAGTTGGAAGTCTTTCAGAAATAAATTTGTGTATATTTTACTTTTTTCAGGGTATGTTAGTGTAGTATTATTATATGAATGAGAAATTGGTTTTGTTATGTCTATAGATTGTATAGTTTTTGACATGTGTTATCTGAGTTGGTGTCTTTCAGAAACAATCGTTTTACTTTCAAGAATTAAGGGTAAAATCTATGTACACTTTACTTTTTTTCAAATCTCATATGAGAAAATTACATTGAGTATATATATTGTTATTGTAGATTATATGGATGTGTGTTGTTATCGTAGATTATATGGATGAGAAATTGGTTTTGTTATGTCTATTATTTGTATGTTCTTAAATATGTGTTATTTGAGTTGGGGGTTTTCGAAAGCAATTTCTAAAATAATGTGATTCACATATAACTGTGTGCTGATTCATCTGAGTTCATCAAGCAATAACATGTGTTATCAGTGTTAATATTAAAAGTGAAAAATGCTTACTTATTTTTTTCTTTTTCCCTATGTATTAATTTCTATTTAAGCATATATAATTAAAATTTAAAATATAAAAAAAGTCTAACTTCTCTTTTAAGTCAATTTTCCAAAAACAAAAGGGGCAAGAAAAAGAAGACTAACACATAATTATGGATAAGTCAATCTCACCCTTATTCAAATTGTAAGTAAAAATACTTAAAACATTTATTATTATTAGACTCCCTCTTAAATTAGAAAAAAAATTTTCTCCGTTCCAAATTAGTTGTCATGTTTTGTAAAAATAAATTTAACTCATTTTCAAAGTTAAATTGGATTAGATCAACTCAATATTTACTATTTAAAATTTAAATATTAAATACTATATAATAAGTTTTGCAAGTAACAACTTTTCTCATATTAATTTAATTAATAAATATAATTTTAAAACGCTAGTTCAAGTTCACATAATTTATTTGTCAAAAAAGTGAAACATGATAACGAATATAGAACGGGAGCAAAATATTTTTAACTTATGCTTTCCATATCCTACATATTAATTAATAATTAAGGGTAATTAATAAACTAATCTAACTTTGATTTTTCATCAATAATTTTCCTATTATAAATTATTCTCTCTATTAGTGCATTCTCCTCTATATTCTAGCATATATAAAAAGATTAGTGAAGTTGCTACTTCTTATATTCACTAAAATTTCTGCAATGGAAAAAATCAGTGCATCTTTTCGTTGTTCCATTTCTCTCATTGCTTATATTTTTGGTACGTATAAACCTATAATTGCTATTTACTTTTGTGATATATATATATATCGGTCTTTCCGAAAAGAATGACCGACAAGATAAAATTCTTTAACCATGAATAGATAAGGTGAGCTGTCCAAGTGCTTGTCCTTGTCTCCTTTGATGAGATTCTCTTTCTGTCTCTTTCTTTATGACGTAAGTGCTTATGTCTTTTGTTTTGTTTCTTTTGAATGTTTACATCTTTGCTTTTATCGCTGTTTGCTTACTCTGATTCATCGTCATTTGGTGAGTGTATATATATGTGTGTGTGTTTTCCTACAATTTCAATCGAAATTTTATTTTTTTAGAATTTTCCGATGATGGATTGGAGGCTGGATTTAACTTCTAATTATTTTGGATATCAGTGAATCTAGAAATTTGAATTTTGTATACCTTATATTTATCTTTATCGATTCTGACATAAACTCAAATACATTTATTAACAATGTTTAAATTGCATAGAGTTTATAAGGATTGAGAAGTTGTTTAACTTGAGTAAGAATTATATATTAGTAGTATGATTTATCTAGACTTGATTTTACTTTGTTTTGGTTAAAATTTTCTTGGAGGTCGAATGAATATTTAAATTGGAAGATTGTGTTGTTGGCAAAATATATTTGATATCTCAAAGGAATGAAAATCATTTTTCTTCTTGCAACTCCTACAATTAATTTTGGTAAAAAATGAGTATCGTCAAAACGTTTGAAGTAAATTCAATATGGTATACGTACTAAATTGTACAAATGACTTTTATGACATTTATTAGCCATAAATTAATTATTATTCCTTTATCTTGAGAATATAATTAAATAATAAAAGTATGTTTTTTCTATCAGCTTAAAGTTTTAAATGAGATTGTTACACACTTCATATGATATCAGAGTAGTTAGATCAAATCTCACCGTCATCCATATCAAAGAATTTCTACGTGCTTGATCCACATAAAAAATCAAGCGCACATGTGGGGAGGGGGGAGTAGAGAATATGTTATCTCTAACAACTTAAACTTTAGATGAAATAATCACACACTTCAACATTTTTTTGTCTCATTAATTTCCAAGATAAATTCTTGTGTTGAGTTCTATTTTTAAAAATCTTTGTTAGTTTCTGGTTTCTAGTTTTACACTAGAAAGACTTGTTGATGTATACAACTACACGGGATTATCCTTAAGGACAATATCTTTGACATACCTCAAGCTATGAGAATTTCAATAATCAAGTATTTTCTGCAAGATTTCCAACATGTGCGAGAGACGGATTGAACATCGAAAATTCAACTAGAAGTTTCCACACATATTTTGTGTCAAAATTATTGAGTTATAAATAATATATTGTTTTTATAACACTTCTAGTGTATATATCATTTTGCAGGTATTTTCATAATGACTCAAGTTCTGTCAACAAATGCTCAAACTGTATGCCCATATGAAGTTATTGATTTTGCTTGTTCAGAAGCAGAATTACCACATTGTCAATCACTTTGCCATATTGTATTTGGAGAAAATTTTGTTACTTCACAGTGTGTGGAGAAACAAAAAGGACAAGTTTTTTGTACTTGCTTCTACAAATATGACAAGCCAACATGTCCACCACCAAATGTAGATTAGAAAATTTACATATTTTTCTATGAATATTTTCATAATTATTAGACTATATGGATATGAGAAATTTGCATGTTTTACTTTTATTTAAAAAGATATATGGATCACGTTTGTGTTAGTTGATTAAAAATAAGTTATTGTAGAACGATTTTTACAGTTGAAACTGATGTTATTAATAAATGGTTATGTGTTTTAATAGAAGTGTTAAAATTGATAATAATGAGTTGATGTATATAATTCAATGAAGCTATATGTAATAATATAAATTTAAAGTGTGTATGTTCGGACCGTCTTCCATATCATTCGATAATATAGATTCACTAGTTACTTTAAGATTGCAGTACTTTTAAATCTTTAGGAAATTCTTTTTCTTAATACCTTTGTTCTCCTTTCATCCGGACCTATAGTAACATGATGATCCTGCTAATTCTCTATATAACTATCTAATTTTTCTTATACTATATAAAAAGGCCGATTTATCTTTTCTTTGACACTCTCAAACTAATCATCGATTTTCTAGATCATGAAGCTAGCTAGGACTGAAACAACTATCAACCAAGCTTAAGGTAATCTTTTAAGTTTGTTTATCTCTATTCTTTGTCTAACCAGATTTGTTGACGTCTACGCGTTATTGTCTTGTTGAGTATGAGTATATTTGTAGGGATTAGTTATAAGTGAATCTACATATTATATTATACAAAAATTAGCTATTTATGTATTTGTTATATCATCCTCTAAGGTTTCTAAATTACAACTTACATACCAAATTAATTTTATATATCAATAATTTATTTCCTAATCAATTATCAAAAGGGAAAATGCATAAGTACCCTCAATTTATGCCCAAAATCCCTGAGACACACCTAACATTTACTAAGGTCCTATTACTCCTCAAACTTATTTTATTTATAATTTTCTACCCCTTTTTGGTCTACGTGACACTATCTTGTGGGTCCAGCGCGTGTTGACAATTTCTTCAAGGATAGTGCCACGTAGGCCGAAAAGGAGTAGAAAATTAATTGAAAAATAAGTTCGGAGTAACAAGACCTTAGTAAAGATTAGGTGTGTCTCAGGGATTTCGGGCATAGGCTGAGGCTACTTATGCATTTTCTCTTATCAAAACATATCATAAGCTAGGTAAAATTTAATACTCGCATAACCTCCAGTGTTCTTACTCTTGAGCCAGACACAAACAGGTAGAGAAATCATGAACATGAAATTTGGATTTTTAACAGCCAATGGACTGGAAGATATGTTTATACCTGTGTTGAAGAACTGCAAGAGCACAAGTTTTTTGAAGAAAATTCATGCCCAAATTGTCAAATTTTCTCTTTCACAGAGTAGTTACTTGGTAACCAAAATGGTTGAGATTTGTGACAAAAATGGAGAAATAGAATATGCAAAATTGCTATTCAAACAAGTTGAAGATCCAAATAACTATTTATACAACTCAATAATCAGAGCTTATACACATAAACATAGATATATTTCATGTATCAACGTGTATAAGCAAATGATGATATGTACAATTTCTCCCGATGAATATACGTATCCATTTGTTATTAGATCATGTAGTGCAATTTTGCGTGTTGATGTAGGTGAACAATTTCATGTTCATGTATGGAAGTTTGGGTTGTATTGTAGTAATGTGATAGCGAATTCGTTATTGGATATGTATGTTAAATGTGATCGAATGAGGGATGCACATATGGTGTTTGATGAAATGTCTGATAGAGATGTGATTTCATGGAATAGTTTAATTTGTGGACATGTAAGGTTGCGTCAAGTGAGGAAGGCGAGAGCATTGTTTGATGTAATGCCGGTTAAGAGTATTGTTTCTTGGACTGCTATGATTTCGGGGTACACGAAAACGGGGTGTTATGGAGATGCTTTGGATGTTTTTAGGAGGATGCAAATGGTTGGTGTGAAACCGGATTGGATTAGTTTGGTTTCAGTTTTACCTGCTTGTGCGCAACTTGGAGCGCTTGAGTTAGGGAAGTGGATTCATTTCTATGCGGAGAAATATGGGTATTTGAGGAAGACTTCTGTTTGTAATGCGTTGATGGAAATGTACGCGAAATGTGGAAGTGTAAACGAGGCTTGGCAGTTGTTTAATCAGATGTCTGAAAGAGATGTGATCTCCTGGAGTACGATGATTGGAGGCCTAGCGAATCATGGTAGAGCTCAAGAAGCGTTGAAGCTGTTTCATGAAATGCAGAGGTCTGCTGTTGAACCGAATGAGATCACATTCGTTGGTCTTCTATGTGCTTGTGCGCATGCTGGTCTTTGTGATGACGGTTTGAGGTACTTTGATTCCATGAAAAACGATTACAACATAGAGCCCGGGATAGAGCATTATGGTTGTCTGGTTGATATTCTTGGGCGTACAGGACGGCTTGAACGAGCTCTTGCAATCATCAAGACCATGCCGGTTAAGCCTGACTCTGCTATATGGGGTTCTCTGTTGAGTTCTTGCAGAACTCATCGCAATCTTGAAATAGCAGTTATAGCAATGGAACATCTGTTAGAGCTCGAACCTGAAGATACAGGGAACTACATTCTACTCGCTAACATTTATGCAGATCTCGGAAAATGGGATGGTGTATCAAGGATGCGGAAGTTCATTAGAAGTAAAAGCATGAAGAAAACACCGGGCTGCAGTCTGATTGAGATAAACAGTTTGGTCCAAGAATTTCTATCAGGTGATAATTCGAAACCATTCTCAAAAGATATCCATGAGGTGCTAGAGCTATTGGCCTTACATCAAAGCAAAGAAAATGATCTAGTTGATACAACGCTCGAGTACTTAAGTCCATGAATATATCGAGGAGAAGTTGTCATTCTGAGTGCATACACTCTTTTCTTGTTCAAGTTTTTAACACATTCGTTATGTGTGGAAGTTCCAGGAGGAGTAATTCAGATTTGTGGGATAAGCAAAGACGGGACGATGAACTAGAAAGCACATATGTGAGCCTGGAAGTCTAGGCCAGACACGCAACAGAGTTCGATGGTGTTCTATTTACATAAGAAAACATGCCTGAAATGCGATTCTATGGATACAAATTTCACTGATTTCCCTGGCATTGGTGACAAAGGTACATACTGCATCTTTATGAGTAAACATAGGATTGAACCACTAGCAATCCACATACAATCTACTAGTAAACAACGAGCAGGTCATTGTCGACATGTCTGCTTGCCCCTGTGAATGCATCATCAATCATCTCACCAATTGACCTGCCAATGACAATGTGTTGATCTTCTGGTTCTTACTTGTCTTTGTTCTATCACTGAGCATGATTTCCGAGCCTCTGATCGATGTTATTCGTATAAGAAGAAGGCGATAAGGGCAATTTCGGAAGTGAAATCGAAGCTTTTGCCAGAGAAAGAGAAATCACCTCAGAGGAATCTATATATGTTGCTGAAGCCCAAACCACAGGTCACTCCTTAGTTCTGTTTTAGTGTAAAACAAATTATTGTTTATGTGATACTATATCCGTTTTAGTCCGTTTTAAAAAGAATAATTTATTTATATTTAGAATCAATTTAACTTTAAACTCTTCATGTCTGATTGGACTATGACTCACACCTAATTTGCCTCTTAAAGAAACTTCCTCTATTTTCTCTCGAGGGACAATGAGAATCGAACTCATACCAGTACTTTGACGTGAATAATTTTTTGTTCAAAATCAATAACTTTATCTTTGAATTTCAACAATAAAACATACAATTTAACACCTAAGTATACCTCAAATAAGATCAAATTTGAAACATAACACGATAAATAATTACTTGCATTCGATATTTGCTCCACATCAATCAATTTAATCCTGTCGATTTAATTTTTTAAAATTAAAGTCCGTCTTGTGATGACGTGGAGTTTGACAAGTCGTCTTGTGAATAGTGTCTCTTTGAAAAAATATATTTTACTTGTAAATAATGTAATTACGTATTTTCTGTTATTGCATATAACTTAAACTCTTATTTCTATATATGGAATCCTAATACAAATCAATCCCAAATCATTAACTAAAAGGAAAAAAGAAATCCTTTTCCTTCACTAAAACAATTTCTTCAAAAATCCTATTTTTCTTAAAAGAATTATTTTCCTTTTATAAATTAATTAACTTATACGAAAAAAAACCCTAATAGAAAGCCCTTTCAATATTTATATTTCTACGCCACACTTCTCCAACAGCAGCAAATATTAGATATTAGACATAATGTCAAAAAAGAAATCCACTAATAGTGTTCCACGTGCTAGCCTAGTTTGCATTCTTACTAGACTTTCCGTTAAATCTTTGTTACGTTTTCAATCTGTTTCTACGTCATGGAATGCTATAATCTCTACATATGAATTCAAGAAAACGATTCTTGATCAATCCAACGCGTTAGGACGTGTAAAGTGCTTGTCATCACAAGGATGTAGTTGGGATGAATTCAAGTTTATAAACTTAGAATATCCCAACGTTACAATAGAGGGGCAAGAATTTCCACTAAAAGGATTCGAAAATGCTAATGTCTTATGCTCATATAATGGATTGGTACTATTAAAGAACCCTAGAGCTTTTAAGAAGTTTGTTTTGTGGAATCCATCGACTAGACAATGCCAAGAGCTAGCATCATGTTCACATGTGAAGAAATATGTATTTCCTCGTGCTTGTGGGTTGTGTTATGACTCTACTACAGATGATTGCAAGGTTATATTGATTTATAACTCGTTTTATGTTGTTTGCTCGAACGGGAATTATTGGAGGAAGCAAACAAATCTCCCTATATTAAAGCAAGTTCTTCCTACTATAGAACAAGAAACTAAATTTTGTTCATATGAATGGGCTGAAGGTGTTAATGTTGAGGGTTGTGTATATTGGTCTTTGCATCGAAAACTTCGTAAATTTGACTTGAACGTAAGTAAAAATTCTACAATTATATATTTTGATGTGAAATCAGACGAACTGAAGATACTTCCAAAACCAAATTTCATACGTAGTAATGATGAGTGGTTTCGTTTGACTAATGTGAAAGATTGTCTTAGTTTATACGGTGGCATGACAAGTAGTGACAATTTTGACCTAGACATTTGGACCATAGACGTAGATGGTTGGAAATGGTTAATGAAACTTTGCAACGTACCAACGATATGTTGCAAACATTATTTTATTACACATACTAAGTTTTTGTGTTGCAAGGAGAATGGTGAATTGATATTTGTTGGACCAGGGCATCAAAATGTTTCCATTTATAATCCTAAACAACAACAATTTGTTAAAAAAGAGTATTTATATTGTGATGCAACATGTTTGGATAGCTTATGTTTTCCTAAAATCAGTGTCAAGAAGAACAAGAGGAAGAGGAAGTAGCTCACTCACTTCTAGATTCAAGAAGAAGACAAATTTATCGAAAGGGATGGCGATAGAGCAGGACAGGGTGAGGTAGGTTAACTCTTTCCTTGTTAGGGTTTGTTTCGTCATGTCTTATTTCGTTTAAGTTATTGTCTTAGTAAGTGTTGTCATGTCCTGTTTAGTCACTTAACCCTTTATTTAAGTATTTTTTGTTTTTGTTATTATGGTTAAATACTTAATTCTTTATCTTTTTTATGTCATTTTCAACTTTTTTTTCTTATTTTTTTGCAGTTTTTAAATTTATTAGTTCTACAAATGTTGATCCATTTTGATTTTGAGGTTACTTATTTTAACTACCATGATTAATCATAGTGTAATATCAATGTGTGTATATATATATATATATATATATATAGTACTCTTATGTAAAATATAAATTGGTCACTTGGCATCTTAGTTTTCCAATTAGTATTGATTTAGTGATGAAATTATTTTAATAAAACTCACTTAGTTTTCCAATTAGTATTGATTTAGTGGTGAAATTAATTTGACAAAAGTCATTTGATTTGATTCAATATTTAGAATTCATTTGGAACAAGTGGCAAAGTTGTAGCAGCAAAGGTTAAAGGAGATAGAGTTGCATTTTAGGAATCGTAAACCAATCTATGGTTGGTCATATCAACTCGTAGATTGACACATTTCTATATTTAGTAACAATTTAATTTTAAAATGCCTATTTTATTTTTATGAAATGATTTATAGCCACACAAATATTGAAAATATGTCCTTCTTTCTTAAATTTCGAGTCAAATCAAACTATATTAAATAAATTAAGACGAAAGAATGGAGATTTTTGTGTCGTACTAAATAATAAATATATTGCATAGCGGCCAATACACAATAAATAATATCTCTCATCATATGATGAATTAGGTGTCCCATGACGGTCTATGAGTCTTTTTTCCATGCCACCAAATTTGCATCATTTGGAATTCAGAGTAAAATGTTATGACTATTTTACCAGAAACTATCCTAACGTCTTCTAGAACTAAAATCAAACTATATAACTCTTATTATTTGATATGATAAAATTTTACGTCTTCTAGAACTAAAATCCAAACTATATAACTCTTATTATTTGATATAATAAAATTTCTCATATTTGCATAAATATAAGCACTCACATAAGATGCCAAATAATTTTGTGTAATCAAACATTTTTTCCATAACTCTAAACTGTACACTTTCTAAGCAATTTTCAAATATTGAATTTCTAACGCGAATCATGAATTCTATTCAAGAAATATTTTTTCATAATAAGTTTAATAATATTATAGCATATATACAAATTTAAAAACAGACAAAAATAATTAATATTGATTTAACTAAAAATTAAAAAATGTTTGTCAAGTAAATTCTCCTCTATTTATATATTGGTCAACATAATATATTGTTTTAATTACTTGTCATTAAGAAAATCTCTAGTATTAAATATTTCAGTTACTACAATTAAGTACAACCTCCTAAATTGTAGTATAAAAAAATGATTGAACTGACTATTTTATTCACTAAAAAATATTCATCAATGGAAAACTTTGGTGTCTATTCTATTTTTCTCATTACTTACATTTATGGTATGTACACAATTATTATAATTTCTATTTGCTTTTCAACTTGAACCATAATTGTTTTCTCATTGGTGTCAAGTTTCTTTTTCATTGCACTAAAATTTAAAAAAAAAAAAAACTTTTTTCTTCATTGATTTTTTCCTTCTTGTGATTTTTGTATTCTTACACTAATTAAAGAGAAAGCGATCGATCATATTATAAATAAAACTATAGAAGATCAAGATTTAAATTCTCGATCCATTGATTTTGTATTTCAATGCTATGGACAAATTTTCTTAATATTTATTATTTTTATTTTTGCAGCTATGTTGATAATGACACAAATGCCCTTAACAAATGGGATTGTATGTGAAACAGAACTTCAAATTGCTTGCAAGGATGGAAATGTATTATATTGTGGCTCCCTATGTTACGATAAATATGGAGAAAATTATATGTCAACAGAGTGTGTGGAGAAAATTGTAGGTTACCCTATGTGTGTGTGTGTTTACAAGAGTGAGTATGGTTGTCCACCAAACCAAAAATAATATTAGAAATTGTATAATTTTTTTTCCAAAAAAGATTATCATGATAATATTTATCTTTATCAGATTATATAATTTATAAAGAGATGTTGAGAAAACCACTTTATAGTTTTAGTTTGATTGTTATTTTTCATGTCTTAAGTTGAATTTGTTAATTATATTTTGATTTTTTACTTGTTTAATATTGACTTGACACTTAACTTGTTCAATATTGACTTGCACATGACTTTATGGAGTAATAAATAGAATGACAATTTTAGTACATCACTTTTCGAATATAATAAATTCAATTATTTGAAAAATGCATTCAGAAGTGAATATTGTTAAACTAGATAATTATATTTTGAAATTTTAAATTAAATAAATACATTTTAAATATAGTGGATATGTAAAAGTGGACGGAGGGAGTCATATTTTTTTTACGTAGTTTTCAAATGTATAAATTTTATTTTAAAAATATAAAGATTATATATTCAAATCCATGGTTTAAATAGAAAAAATTGACTCTCAAAATACGAACTATACTACATAAATTGAGACTTAGTATATATGATTTTAAAAATCTTTTCAAAGCAACAGATAAATAAGAATACTACACATATCATGTTGTAATTTTTCAAAATATTTTGATTAGACAAATTAAAAGGTTAGATCACAAATATTTTTCACAATTATGAGACTGAAGACAAAAAATGTTTAGACTTTGACTTTTTCCTTATTTTTTTTTTTTTACTCAATAGAGTTCTGAATCTTTTTCATTATGTTTTGTCTTCCACTTTTATTATATAGTTTTCAATAAGATTATTAAATAATAGTTTTCAATAGTACTTTATCTTATGCAATTTTCTATCATGATTTATGAACGATTGGTTTGAAGCGATCCTATATTTTGTACTGATGCATATTCAATAATATAAATATTGATTCTCTGTTCAAGTAAAATGTGACGAATTTTGAATATTTGTTAAGGGGGCTTGAAACATAAAAGTATAGTTCTTAGGATTTAAACTTGCAATCTTAAGGTGAATTTTGAACTCACTAAACCACTGAGTCGACGACCCTCTAGTCTTGTAATGAGGAGATTCA
This sequence comes from Solanum stenotomum, assembly GCF_019186545.1. NCBI lineage: Eukaryota > Viridiplantae > Streptophyta > Magnoliopsida > Solanales > Solanaceae > Solanum > Solanum stenotomum. Next base: position 61,115,933 of record NC_064288.1, read on the forward strand.
AAATCTATATATACACATTTAAAAACATATATCTTATATATACAATATAATTTTTTGCCGAGAGGATTCGGGTGAATACCCTGACACCCTCCTAGATTCGAATCATTCTTACATTTTCAATCCGTTTCAAAACCATGGAGAGCTATAACATCCAATGGAGTTTCAACCCGTTTCAAAGCCATGGAGAGCTATGATATTCAACGGAGAAATAATAGATAGTAACAACATCAAATCAAATCAGTCGTTATATCTAATAAATTTAACCATCAAAACAAACAATACGATTCAATATAATAGGTCACAATCATCCAAACAAGCTGTAACTATATATAATATATAACTTATACTATTATAACAAGGAAATCATAACATAAAATTAAAATAGGAAGATTACAAGTCCAAATATCTTAAAATTCTTAAACTTGGTGATGAGAATACACTTTCTGCAAAACAAAAAACATCGTAAATACAACCCTTTTCTGGTAACTGCTGAATTTTCAAATATTTCCAACTATTTTTCCTAATATCATAAATATATAATGCCGAAAAATACGATTCTGACACGATAAATACAATCTCTCCATCACAAGAATTGCAAATTTCTTTACTAGTATAATAACCCAACTCAACTTCTTGAGTAAAGCGAATGATATGTCTCCTCCATCGAGAATTTCTTAAAATCCACAAATTCTCTTCACCAAACAACTTTGAATTGTTCACGACTCCTAATTTTCCATTCACATCTATCAGATTGTAATCCCCGAAATTATTAGAACCAAAATTCTTCCATAATTTGATAATTCTAAACTTTTCACCTTTAACATCAAATGCAACAATAGCCTTATTAATCTTGTAATCCAACATATAGATAACTCCGTTGACACAAACTCTTCGATTAAAAGAGGGGACAAAATCAACCGTACTTTCAATCTCTCTCCATTCTTCGTCTATACTTAATGTGAATACCCAATTTTTTGTGGGCCTACTTCCTCTCTTAAATTCTTGTGTCATCAATACTTTATATTTTTTTTCTTCGGGTTCATAACCTAATGAATAATTATACATTAAAGGATCAATTGTGCTTCCACATCTTCTTAGATTGGGAAGACGTATTACTTCCCTTGTACTCGGATTCCAAATTCTAGGGGTTTCCACATTATCTTTCCACATGCAAAACAAACCATTAGCATACATTACATAATCATAACGATTATTAGGGTTCCATTTATAGTTTTTTCCATCTTCGTTTCGCTCAATTGTGTAAAAACCTTCTATTTTTCGTAATAGGAATTTTGTTCCACCATCACGAATCATAGAACGACGGTGATGAATATCTACGAATTCTGATTCCAACATAAGAGAATAGATTATTTTCGAAACGCATCTGAATTGCACCAACGACTTGACAGGAAGCCATGAAAATATTTCGAAAATTATTTCTTCGGGAAAAATAGGATTTCTTGTATTAGGTTTCATCGCGTATGAGTAGAAGGAGGCTGAATTAGCAATAAATTAAACAAACCTGTGTCAATTAAAATACCCTTAACCAATTTGAAAAATATTTCTGAGTAGCAATTAATGTTTAACCAATTTTTTTTTTTTTAAAAATGTTTCTCACTTTATTAAATAAAAGGGATATTAATTTGCATAAATCAATCCTTTTTTATTTGGTAATTAAGTTTATTATTTGGCACCGTTTGTTTATTCCTAGTATAAACCATATTAAAGGAAATTAAAGAATCCTTTTTCTTTTCCATCTCTTATACTCCCTCTCTCCGTCCCTTTTTACTTGTTTATGTCTGACTTGACATATGCTTTAAAAAACAATAAATAGAGGGTTGATTTTATATATCATCCCAATAAGTATAAGTCATCTAAATATTGAAAAATGAATAAATTTAATAGCAAAGTTGATGACTACAAGGTTATAATAATGATGTATGGCTCGTTTTATTGTGTCTACTCATTGAATAACAATTCCCGGGACATTGTGTCGAAATTCTACAATTATATATTTTGACATTAAGTCAGATGAATTGAAAAAGCTCCCAACGCGTAAAGAATCGAACATATGGATCATGGATCATCTATAATACTAAACGACAACAATTTATTGCTAGTGTAAGTGATTACGAGAATGTGTAATTTCTTCCCATAGCCTCAATATGTTTGGATAATTTATAGGTTAAAACCGAGTTATTATCACTTAAAGTCGGCATTTTAAAATCCATAATCCGAAATACTGAGTTGCAATATCACAAAATCATTGAAACAAAAACAAATAGAAACAAAATAAAAATATGAATGAGAAGAATAATACTAATTAAAGACAACGTACATTACCAAACTTAACTATCAAAGAACGTGGTGTAGTGGATGGCTGCTCCTCTTCACTAAAGATCTCGGATTCAAGCCCTAGGTATGAAAAAATCCTTGATAGGGAGCGCCCCAAATAGGGCCTCGGACTCCAATAAGGATATCAGACACCATGTGGGAAAAAAAAAGACATTAATTTAATTTTATCTAGGAAAACATAAGCTATCCAAACATGTTACATCTTGAGAAAACAACATAAACTCATGATAATTCAATTTATAAGATTTCGTAATAAATCTTTGTCTTCGATATTATAAATTGAAAGATCATGATGAATATCATCCATTAATCTACAAAAGATAATTTCACCATTTCCCGTGCAACACAAAGGATGAGTTCGCATTACTAAATGATATTCCTCCATAGATAATATTCCTCGAACGTCGCAAAAAGGCTTCGTTACCAATCTCCATCTATCTTGTTCCATGATCCAGATGTTCGATTTCATATTAAACTTCTTAACGTTGTATTAACCAAGACAACCTTTCAAAACACATGGAAGGAGCCAATGATCATTATATAAATCCGGTGGTGGAAGTGGAATCTCCTTTAACTCGTCTGACTTTACATCAAAATATATGATTGTACATGATTTACCAACATTAATCTCATCAAGTTTCCACAATAGAGACCAATATACACAACCTTCAATGCTAATACCTCGACTAATACCTCGATTCCAATAACAAGATCTTAGTAATTCAATATTAGGGAGGCGTATGGGATTTGTTTTTATCATCCAAGAACGTGTACTCGTAGAGTAGACAACATAAAACAATCTATATGTCAATATAACCTTGTAATCATCAGTACTGATAGAATCATCGTAACACAAACCACAAGCATGAGGAAGCATGTAGTCGTTCACATATAGATATGATTCGAGATTTCGGCGTGGTCTAGTTGATGGATTCCACAAAACAAAATTCATATAATTTTCTTCCTTTAATAGTAACAAACCATCAAGTGAGCATAAGACTACATAATTCTTCAAAGAAACTTTTCTTGAGTTTCACTAATAAATTTGGGATTTTCAATGTCAATCAATTTGAATTCTCCACTAGTTCTGTTCTTTAACAAGAGCTTTCTACGGCCCAAAGCTTTGGATTGATCACGTTGAGCTTTAACGAATGTATCTTCAGAGATTATAGCTCTCTAATAGGTAGAAACAGATTTAAAACGTAGCAAAAGATTTAATTGAAAGCCCCATAAAGATGGAAAATAGAATATCATATGGAAGAAGAGGTAAACCATCTTCCATAATTGTTGAGAAAGAATTTTTACTACGGAGATTCAACAAAAATCAATTAATATAGAAAACGTTGAGGAATAGGACAACAAAAATAGGTTTACTTTTCTTTTCATGGAAGACAAACTTTGCCAAATATTTTATTATTTTTCCTCGATTGAATTTGGAATTATTTGGGCCAGATTCAGTTTTTGCAAATTGTAGGCCTTTTAGACCATGAAATAATATCAAAAAATTTAGGGCAAATTACAGAAATCACATACGTTTAAGGCAAAATTACAATTTATCCCTTCAAAGTTTATAATTACAGAAATCCCTCATTTTCGCGCATCAGATTAGTGTATCAGCGCTTATATTATTGTATCTCGCGCATCAGANTTTAGACCATGAAATAATATCAAAAATTTTATGAGACCATGAAATAATATCAAAATTTTTATGAGAAAACGTCAGATTATGCTTTAATTTTTTTTAAGCTATAACGAACTTTAAACGACAGTTTAATATTTATTGGTAAGGTTGAGCACTATACAAACACCAAACCGAGTTTCTTTATATATATATTTATTATGTCTCGTTGGTGTTGATTGATGCACAAAATTTAAGGAATATTGAACCTTAATAAAGATAAACAAGTTGGTGGAGATATTTTTAGAAAACTACTAGGAAATATAATCATGTTAACTAACTTTTAATAAATGGTGTTAATATAATTCTCCGACAGACAACGGAGTTTAACAACGAAAGAAAGATGTTGAAGCTTAGGGTCTAAAACAAGCTATAGATATCTATTTTCAATTGTTACTCTGTCATATAATTTGTAGCTCATATTCATTAGCATCATATGTTCATTTCATTTTATATACAGTAAGTCAGTAACCAAACATTTACAAGTAAAATCGTCCATGTATGTTTTCTCCGCGTGATTGTAATGATGCAATCTAAGAAATATAGCAGGGGTTCGGGGTAGGGCAACACACGAGGACTTTAAGGGAACGTTTCGTTCTAAAAGATTAACGTGTTACCAGATTCTCATCACGAGGAAGCTGAAGTGCTGAGATCTGGTGGCGGTGAGCATTTTGCTTGAACAGCCAAACTCTTCACAACGTGTCGACATGGATCTCCAAATACACCATTGGAAATGCCAATGCTGCAACTAGTTCTTCCGATACAAGCCTGTAATATAGTGAAAGTTTGATTAAGATACACACATGTGAATCCAGAATTTGAAGCTTAGAGGTTCCTATGCCGACCTCAGATGAAAGCTATAATAATAATTGGGTTCATCGTCAAACAATATAGATATTTGATGGATTTCTTAATACGCAAACATGGTCAGGGAAAAAACTACAGAGTTCACATGATCCTCCCCTGAAGACAATCTGAGTATGACAGATTGACATGATCACCTTCTGCATTAGACTCTATCCAGACCCCATCCCACTTGATATCAAGGTTCATTTCTTTTTATGGTTTATTTTTTCTCTGCTGTATAAATATAACAGTGAATTCGAAGTCGAGCAGTAAATATATTGCTCTAACAGAAAGAAACATAGAGATTTAACTCCCAATCAAAACAGTCAAGTTTTCATACATTGTTTAACCTGACACATCTCTTTTGTAATTGAAACATACAAATAGATCCTTTACCCTGTACATCCACTTGGCATATAGCTATCACTAATTTAAAAAAATCATTGTGTGATGATCAAAGCTTTTCAAAGGAATTCCTATGCTCGTTGCAGTTCTAAGTTGTAAAGGTTGACCGACTTGTCCAACTAATTATAAATCAATCATGAAATAATTTAGTATCTGCAAGGGATACGTTTATCTACTCTTGCAGTCAACATATTGTAACGAAGAGAGGTGAACATAGAACTCGATTTTAAGAAATGAAAAAAGGAAACAAATGAACATACCTGAGATACAACAGACAAGGAATTTGCAGCATGGCATTTGCCTTGTGAGAACTTTTGACAGCTGCCATTCGGACTTCCATAGCTTGCAAATTCAATAGAAGAGATTGTATGTCCTTCGTCACACTGCAAGTGCATTTCTGGTGTTTTATCCATCAGAGACAACTTTCTGTCGAACTCTGAATGAGACCACTTATGTAGAGGTGGATAGTGCTTTTCCGATACTTGAGCACATATGGTTTCAGTAGAACGCGTAGAAATGGAAATGTCAAGCGGAGTTCTATCTGTTTCTTCAACGATAACTAGTACATTATTAGATGTATTTAGCCATGATCTAGGTATATGGTACCTGGTCCAAAAAAAAAAAGAATCTTTATAAGCAAAAGAATGTACCAGCTTAGATCCATTTCACAGCACCTACACAGGTGTGGCCTCTTACAATCATGAGCGCCAAATTTCCGAGAATGTAAATTATAATTTCAGCAATTAAAAGAAGTTCATACCAGGCCTGAGTAATCTCTCCACAGTTTGTCCTACATTTATCAGAGTGGTAAGCACCACGATAATCACAAGTACTTCCACATCCATTATTTGGTGCAACCAAAGTCCAATATCTTCCTATATGGTGACCATTAACCCATGCCTGACCTTTTCCCATGCTACTAAAATCAAGAGCAACTGGATCTGTCCCGCCTGGGGCATCAAACTTTGTCTGCTCAACCAACAAGACAAACCACTTAATATCACTCTTACACCAACGAACAAAAACCAAAAATAAATGTAACATAGAAAAGCACCTGTTCCAAGAAATTTTGCAGTAGCATAGGAACAAAGCAATGAAAGGATTGTAGAGAATTCCTAATCTACGAGCTATTAGGAGCCTATTCTCGAGAAGGAATGTTTCCTTTTACCTAATAACATCTTATTCTACGATCTATGAATAAGAAATAGGAGTATCTAGCTATGGAGCAATCAATAGGCAGAGAAAGAGTCAAACAGCGAATATTTCTTTGCTCCCCTCTTCAATCAATGATTTCGCCTCTGTCATAGAGGAAGTAAAGGATCCATATCTGTGATACCAAATATCTGGTTTAAAGCTTAGTACTCACTAGATACATCTTGACTTATCCCAAAAAATGCTTAGTGGTAGTTGTTACACTTACATTTGAACCGATGTTTATTTCAAAGTCCTTTTATTCTGGTTATACATTTGTATCCATGTAAAGATTGGAAAGTTTTGAGAATCTTCAACGAACTACTAATTTTCTTTACAAGACAAATTATCACGTATTGCAATGAAATGGACCCCAACAGAACATAGTGGATTCAAAGATATTCATATAGCTGGCTCCAGTTAATTTGAAGCTGAGTCATACTCAATTGATTGATTAAAGTGAGAATGAAAGGTCCTTGACCCATTGAAAATTTTCCATTTTGGACTCCGAGTTTCTCGTAACAATGAAAGAGAAAGGTCAAAAAAGTTCTCATCACTCTTACTTGGTGTAGAGAAAATGAAAAATGAAAGGATATCTTAGAGAATAAAAAGTTAAATCATAAGAGATTCTTAATATAGAATGTAGCTGAAAACTTAAAATACTATCACAGAACTTGACCAAACAATACTGAACATCTCTTCTAGGAGTCTTTCTAGTAGTATTGAATGTGGTGACTTGCTTCACCCACAAATAAATGATAGCTTAAGAAGGCAATAAAGGACATAAGCACATACAAAAGTCAAAGAATCAATGTCATAGATATATAAACTGAGTGACACTAATATTAGGAAATGATATTGCCAATAATTAGCAAGTTCTCCCCTATGTTAGTGACAACTGAATCTGGTATTTGATCTTTGTCGACTTACCTTGTACCACGAAAAGACTGACGGAGTTGCACCACTGGGAAACTCAGTCCATCCTGCACTTTCAGTACTATTGACATCATATACTTTCAGGAATTCGCCTTTAAGCCCCACCTGTTGAACATATAACTAGAAGTCAGGTTTCCTGTTTTTCCATTGTATATGAAAAAGCATTAAACAAGTTTAGTCATCTTCAAGTTCACATTAAGATCAATTTTATTTATTCCATGTGGAAGAAATGGTACTTTTTTTGCAAGTTGATTCTGTGTGCATAGCCTGGCTTATATCAATTTTTGTAAATCCACAAGCAGAGAACAGATGGATATAGAAGCCTTGTTTTATGAAGGTTATATTTTCTATACATATAGGAAGTATTTTAGCTAAACTGAAGGAACACTATGGGTCTATAAATGAGAAGTAATTGCAGATTCACAATCTATTTGAACATGAAAGAAACCTGATATTCACTGAGAAAAGATGCATATCCAAAAGCGTTTGGACAGAAACTAATTGGGACTTTTTCCACATATTATCCACGATTCTATCATCAATTTGCTCAGCACCATTAACACTGTTCATATACCACTAATGAGTGAAAAGTAAACCAGCTTGTCTTTCCAGTCTAGTCTGTCTAGAGTTGTTTCTCAGGTTTTTTGTTTTCTTTTTGACAAGGTAACTAATAGTCTATAAATCATCAACACAAAGCGTTGGAAGCCAAAATGGAGTGTTTACATCAGTGGATTCAAACCCAAAAAAAAAAAAAAAACTAGAGAGGAACCACCTACGCCGTATATCATCTTCTAAGGACCCTAGGATGTCTATAACAGAAATTGGATCATCTATATGCTCTGATTTGCAACAATAAATCTACCTTTGAACTCATTACAAACTGCAAGTTACCTGAGTAATTAACTATCAACACCAAAGAAAATGAGAAGTTTGATCCTTTTATCACGTGTGACCATCAAGGTTCATTTAAGGTGAAGAAAATGAGGTACCTGGTAGGTCCATAAAGATGTTGTGAGATTGATATCCCCGCTTTTGCATCCTGTAAGCTTTATCTGACCTTTAAAACCTGCCCCATCCTTCTCTAAGAAGGCACCATAATTCTGAAAATGTGGCAAAAAAGTCCTTTTCAGCTTTTGAAGTCAGCAAGGGATGAAGTTTGAGAGCCTTTTATGAGTCATATTAAACATTTGAAAAACCATAAAGTGAAATGGAAATTAGCCTGTAAACATGCATCATCACCGCTTATTCAAGTAAGGAAATAAATAAGAAAGAGAAATTAAGGTTAGGGATTCAAATATGGAGTTTGAACTATGGGAGATTTATGTCGTCTTTCCCCAATTCTGATGAGAGTAAGATATGATAGAACTTCAGGTTTCACCAAAAAATTAATATCACTTCTTTCAAGTTTAAAATAAGACAATACTTTAGGTTTCACCAAAAAATTAATATCACTTCTTTCAAGTTTAAGATAAGATAATACTTCAGATATAACATGATTCAAATCTGTCATCAGAGTAATTCTACTTCTAAACTATCTTTACCTGCAATCCCACCGTCTCAGATAATAGCAGTATGTCGTTGTATCCCTGAACCAGCCTAACAGGTTGAACCACCTTGATCCATTTGCCTTTCACACTACCTTCACTTACAACAGACACATCATAGGGTAAAAAGGGTGACGAATCAGAGACATAAGGAGAAAAAGGGAAATAAAAGACTACGCTAGCATGACCAAATGTTGGGGCAGACCCTCTCAAAGCTAGCTTGACTAACGTTTCAGCCCCATGCACTATAAACACAAGAAAAATAGTGATATTTTATATTTGTATTTGACAGACATTCTACTGGAATCCATCAGACCATTATGCTCAGAGATGGAAACCAACATAAATTGAAACGTATTTCTACGACAGTCCGTCAGACTGTCCCCATGCTCAGCGATGGAAATTAACATAAATTTGAAAATCATATTCATGCACTGTTACCTTTATCAAAAAAAATAATCATATTCATGCAGACCAAGAAAAGTTCAATGTCTGAAGTACACTTTGATAGTAGCAGGAGAATTGGATAATGCTATAACACAAAGAAAAAAGATGCATAATAATATAGCACAAAAGAAACCTAACCAAATACCTGCAAGCTGCCCATTAACAAAAATGCGAACAAAATCACGCATGCTATCAATATCAATTGTTGGACTAACATCATTTTCCTCCCAAAATGAGATGTCATCATCAGATATATATATCCTGCATTCACCAGAGATAGCAGAGTAACTCATCACTATTTCAGTTTGCAACCAATGATAAATGTCATGAATCTATTTGTAACCAAATCTTCCAGTGTTTTTGTATAGGTGTTGTGTGGCTATTCACTTGTTAAAGGATAAGAAAACATGAGTCAAAGAGAAAGGGAAACAACAGAACATTGAGAGAATGACGTTATTGCATGGACAATCATCAATATTGTCGCCAACCAAACAATTAATCTCAAAAGCCAAAAAGTACCAAAAGATCTGCAGATGCTCATCCAAGGAGGCTTGATATTGTTAATGCCTAACTACTTACAAACACACTCAGAACCAAATGCAAGGATAACAACACTTGGGCATTAGAAATATTATGCTTCGTCTATCCTAAAATCTCAAAGAAGTTCATATTGCCATAATTGAAATTCCAATATTCCTTTTAGTCCTACAATTTGAAATCCTCTCTCTCCAGTGATTCAGAAGCCAAAGTACACTAGTACAGGGGTTAAAAAGGGAAAAAACACAGACAAACATACAAAGACAGGCACACACAGTGGCAATACAGGGAAAGAGAACAGTTTGGTTAAACCAGAAGTATCCTGCCTGTAGCTTTTTAAGTTAGTCTTACGTCTAATGTTAAGTTAGCAAAGAGCAGACAGAGTGGCCATGTAAGTATACCCATTTTCATCAAAAATGTTGTCATGTACAATACTCTGTAGTATATGAACATCAAACTCATTAATTTATGAAGAGAGCGACCCACTGGCCATCTTATGTCAAAACATTTAACACTGCTCACAATCACTTTTTACAAGATTTTGGCTTCTGAGGATATCTTCTCATGTTCAAAGTCGCTTTAAATTCCAGTACAGATGCCATCTAAGAATGTGGTATAAACGGTGCAGTTCTAAAGCTTTATATGGAATTGGACAAATCCCATTATCAAGTAGCTCCAAATTAAGGTAATAATCACTGTTTAGTCTGACCTAACCTCAGTTATAAGTTTGAAATACCTGGTCAGATACCACAGGTAATCAGACTGGTCTTTTGTCACATTCAGATGCTCCAGTATTCCTTTAGAAGTGAAATTCTTGTCACCCCACACACCAAGTGGCTCCTTCAATGTCATCCAAGATTGTGAAATACTTTCGAGCTTGCTTTTAGTGATTACTTGTGGAAACAAAGAATTATTCCCAACTGAAACAGAATCAGAACCCACTGTTTTGATTGAAGTTTGTGCCCCCACCTATTTAAGGAATGCAAAGAGAAAAGAAATTAAACACATTATTAAAATTAATCACAAAGTACTACTTAGTTTTAGAAGCATTCTGGCGATGAGGTCACTATGTTATACTTGAAGGAGAATCTAACTAAAGTTTAACTACAGTAACCAGGATATGTTTCTCTTTCAAACAACATGTGCAAGTAAGTGAACACCTAAACTGTAGTTAAATTTACAACGCATTGCCAGGTCTTATGGTGACAAATCATAATTTCGGATGAACAAGGGTCATAAACATTTGATTCAACCATTTTTTTTCAGAAACTATAGGAGACAACTTGAGTTGCTATGAAAAATCAATCTTTGTAATCTACCGACTACCATTATCAACACAGAAATGGCAATAACTGCAGCCCCAGTTTGTGGAAACCACACATATGATAGCATTATCAATATAATATAACAAGCTTGGAACAAAAGAAAATAATGACACAAGTACACATGCAAGCATTGACAGCAATCTTTTGAACTTTAAACTTATACTCTTTCAACTGTGGGAACATCAACAAACCTTAGCTGTGTTGAAAGCTACATTTCTGCAATCTGGCAGAATACTCACTGACCATGGAGGTAAAGTATACTCTTGACCGTAAAATTTCACTGTTGCTGATTCATGTTCATCAATATTTGCAATAAATGCTGCGCATATGCCTTCATTCAAGGACATATATTGGCCAATGTTGTGGGATGTTCCACGATAGACATGTGCCTGAAGTAACATGACAAGCATCAAATACCAAGTGATGAAATGGTAAAGCAGAGAAGGGATCACAAATATGATGATTTACAAGAACAATTTAAGGTAAGCAGGAGAGAGTAATATTATCCTAAAAGCTCAATGATTCATGCTTGCATAAAATAACGAAGTCCATCCTTTTTTCCTTTCTGCCTTCCCTTTATTTTTCAGATAAAGTCCTTTCAGCCTTCCTTAACTTTCACAATCATATTAAGTACCGAGTAGGATTGCCAAGTGTTGCCAATGTCCACTCTAACAACATCACAAGTAGCAAAAGATGCAAAGTCTCATTTGTAATTCACAAACTTCCCCTAGCAGAAGGCCTAGTCATTTGGAAGAAAAGAAAAAGAATAACTCTATAAATTAGATTTGGTAGGCAATTAGTCCACGGTAATTAATTTCCTGATCTGAAAGAAAAGACTTTTTTCCTCAACTAACAAATCAAATCAACTCAACTAGATTGATCCATTGACCAGATAAATTTCCTTGATTTGAATGCGAGATTTTCCTCCTATTTTCCAGCTATATATGGGTTTGTAAATAGCTTGCAAAATTCTTTTTTTTTAAGAGAAAGGTAACTTTATATTCAGAAAACAGGCTCATCATCCCAAAAATGATGAGACTGACCAGCTACAAACCCCTTCTGGGAAATGCAAAAAGCATAAACACTAAGTCATGGTTCTTTAAGTTCTATAAAATCCACAAAAAAATTTATATCCCCCACCATTTCCTGTTTACACCAAAAATAGCTCACAATATTCTTATCTGCTCTTCTTCACAAGAATGATAAATGTAGGTGCCAATTTTTTTATGCAGCAAGTAATCTGTAAACGTAGGTGATATATAGTTCGTCCTGTTAGCAACAAATGACTGCAACCTCCTCAAAAAGCAAGAATAACAATAACTATGTTCTATCAAAGACATTATTAAGTGAAGCATCATAATAATAACTGATGGAATTTTGGAATTATGAGATATCTCAAGGCATTTTGTAGCTGTTCCAGAACAAAGTAAAAACATGATGCGCCTTCGATAATTCACAAAAAGTAATAAGTACCTCTGCAAAGGTAGTCTGGCTAAAACACATTCATCACAATATATTCAACAACTGACATTTTATTTTACATTTAATAACATGTGGACTTACAGCAATACCAGGGTTAACTCAAGCCTATAACTGACCTCCTGGTTTGGTCCCAGTTTAATATACTGAGGTGAATCAGCAGCAACAAGAGCAGGTTCACAAAGCTTTATAGCAGCATGCAGATCCTTCAAATGGCCCCATTTAGGTTGACGTAGTAGTCCTATACATTATAGTAACCGTGAGAACAAGAGAGAAAACATTGATTGTTTGATGATTACAACACACTTATTTATAGACATAAGTGAGGCAATATCTTTTTAAAGGACTTGACACTAGTAATATTTTAACCGTACTGATGATCCTAAAACTAACACTTCAATATTCCATCAGTGACTGCTTAACATAGACCTTTTTCATAAGGTAAAATAATTATCGAAGTAGTTATTGCGGTCTTTTTAATGAGTACTTATGAAAAAAAGAGGTTAATATCAATGTACACCTGGCTATAAAATTTTATCTTGACAGTAATGTTTTTATAGAAGAGTACATAAAATTGAAAAGTTACCATATTCATCAAGTGGAGCATCATAATCATAGCTAGTGATTTGAGTTGGGCCACCAGCAGTCCGGCCAAAATTTGTCCCACCAAAATACTGGTATTACAAGATGAAACAGCCGGTCAGCAAGGAAACTATTTTCTGCCTGGAAAGGAAGAGGAAAGTGCCAGAAATCCAAGTTTCCAGCCTCTCTTTTTTGCGTCGAATTACTCTGGTAGTGGTAACACAGTTTCCGGCAAGAAACTATGAGTCTTGCAAAAGTGTGGGGAAGTTGAAAGGAAATGGTTTCTTCTTATTTGAACTATCATTAGACTAGAAAGGTTGGTCTCTTCTTATTTAAACTATCATTTTACCATCAAACAAACGCGTGGAAGAAAAATGATCATTTCTCCTTTTACCCAGTAGTAATGAGTAACTTCAAGCCTCTCTAGTTTGCATAAACTGGTAATCAATATTTAACCACACATAAAATGTTTGTTTAAACTCTTCAACAAACAAATACTGGATATAGAACAAGTCTATTTATCAAGAAAAGAGATGATCATGTGGAACTGGGTAATCTTGACTATTGGTTGACAAGAAAATTTTTAAAATAATTACAAGTAAGGTCAGCTGGAATAGCAGAGAGTTAAATATATAAGGTACAAGCCTTATCTGTACCAGACTGCAAAATAAAATTTAAAGAGCATCAGGGGTATCTAATACCATATAATAGTTCTGTAAGCTGCCCCCACGCTGAAAGAAACGAGCAATTGCAAATGCAATATCCTCGGAAGGTCTATATGGGAGTCTTTCACCCCAATCTGCAAACCTGCAGTAAAGAAAAGAAATAAGATTGTCTCTGTTTCCTTTATATGTTAGTGACTCCTCAACTTAATTCAAAATGTAGCTAAGAGTTCCTGCATTCCTTTTTGAGTTGTATACATCAGAGGGAGGCATAAAAATTAAAGAAGAGCATAGTGAAGGGATATGAGCTCAAGTATACCACGTTTTCCTGGTTCATAGTTCTTGAGTTAGATTTCAGTATGCAATGTCCATCAAGCTTTACACCCTCACTGAAGAACTAATAATACTAACTTATCTAAATAATCAAATGACCTAACTTTTCCCCAAGGAATGGATTTCAACACATAGCTAGAAACATAACAAATCGAGTGTTGATACTTCATACAGTACTGAATTTATTGTTCTAAACTTGTTCATTTCATATGAAGTTCTAAATCCCATTCTAGCTTTCCTAACATTTTTTCCTTGATATTATTCTCCTTCGGTTAAGAAGTGATGTTCATATATTTACACTAGCTTCAGGACTTAAAATATTATATATGAGAGAGATAAAATGAAGCCCTAACATATGAGAGGGAACACTCACAGGGACAAAATTGCCTCTCATGTAGATTTTCCATTATTCTAAGCTTTCCTAACAGAGGATATGTGGGAAGAATAGAAAGTCAAGTACAAAGGTCGGATTCTGCCGAGAATCTGACCTTTGTACAATTTAGTAGAAACCTTGTGAGAAAAAACAAGATTTTCTTTATTTCTAGAGGTGGCTGTCCTTCTCTGTAGATATGGTTTAAATGTTGATGAATACAGTGTTACCATTTTCAAAAAATAAACAAAGAAGGGTCAGATTCTGGCGAGAAAAACTTTTTCTAAATAGGTACTTTATGGAAGCAAAGATATGTTGCTCTTTAGTTCATGAGTTATAGAGAAGTCAACTCACATGTTAGAGATCGTACAATCATAACACTACAAGAACCTAAGGTTTCCTGGAATCATGCATATACTGGTTCAGAATTCAAAGACATGACCAAGAAAGGTCTAACAAACAAGAAACAATTACCATACCATCCATCCCAATTCTCGGTCCAAATTTTCGGTTTCTTGTCGGAATTCGGCGTGAACCCATCACAATAGTATGCATTGCAAGTATCTATCTGTTAAAAATAAAAATTCTTTAACATAACAAGATAAAGAAAAGATAGAATACCCTGGCCCTAAAAAGGTGGACCTAATAATAACACAAGAGAGAGAAATAATTAAGAGAGAACTCACTGCTGCTTTCAAATTATAAATTTAATCCGAAAAAAGTTTAAGAAACCAGGGCTTGTTCATCTCAGATCGTTTGCCAGAATTCATGTGTTCGGTTAACTTGAAAAATCAATTGACTGCAGTAGTTCTATATGATAAAGAGTTGAATTTGTTTAAATTTTTAAGTAAGGTTCAAATTGATCAGTTTCTGCACCGGCTTATCCTTTACAAAAGAATCTCAAGAAATATGTGCATATTCTCATAAAACTACTAAAAAACACTAGTTTTTATGCAACTCATTCAATGAAATAAATTGCTTAAAATATATCATCTAATGAATATTTTTTATCAAAACTATTAGAGATTAAATAGCCGAGGGTCTATCGCAAACAATCTCTCTGCCCCACAAAGGTAGGGGTAAGGCCTGGGTACATCCTTCCTTCCCCAAATTCCACTTGTGGGATAAGTTGCTCGGACTCTCCAAAAATGTTGCTGCACCGGTGTCAGATCCTTCAAAATTACACTATTTTTGGAAGATCCGACACGCACACGTCAACATTTTTAAGTCCGAGCAACATAGCTTGTGGGAATATACTGGGGTAGTTGTTGTTGTAATATTAGACTAAATAGACCAACTAGCTACAACTAGAGAAATTCAGGGAATCAAGTGCATTACGATGTATTCTGGAGCATCAGTTTGCCTGCACATGACCCATGGAACACCAGCACCAAGACCAACAGCCATTTCAGCAGCCCATTTCATATATATCTTCCCCTTGGGACCGAATGAGCTTTCAATATTTCCATATTCATTTTCAATCTGACAAAAGTTTAGCATCAGACAAAGACACAACTCGAGTTTAAACCTAGATGCAGAAGCATGCAAGGACATATGCAAAGGGAAAGGGAAGGAAATAGATGAAAGTGCCAAATTTATCAGCGTCTGCAGATAATGTCTCTAAAACTGGACATCCATTAATCATTTCAAGAGGAAATTACTCAGATTCAGTTGTAAGGTGCATTATTCATGTCAATTATTTCAAGCAGTCTTGACAGAAAAAATTCCTAGTTGTCTAACTAATAAAGTGCAGTTATCAGACTTACAGTAACACTGAAAGTCCAATTAGTGATTCAGGATAAGAAATTTCATAACCTGCAGCAAAATGATAGGACCACCTTGCCACGAAAAGAGCGACTCAGATATCATAAGATCAACTATCTTTTTAACATAGCGCTCCATCTCCTCCTGGGAAAAGTGTTTCAGTTTGTCAAATTTCAATCTTCCAGCAGCCAAGTAATGCTCTTAAACTACCACAAGTGCAATTTAACCAACAACGTATTGGAAAGCCAACTTATTTTTTGCTGATTCAATCAGTCAACCAACTACGCCACAATTCCAAATGAATATTAGCTAAACAGAAACAAAATTACTATAAACAAGGAATGCCTGCCATAAAATGCATGGTATAGATGCTTTATTTGAGAACCAAAGAACAACAATTACTAGAATCTAATGTTCCAATGGAGAAACAGGTTGACAAAATTTGCCAAGCTATTTGCTCCAGCGAAAAAATCTTGAGGGGGTGAGGAACAGAAGGACAGAACTAATCTTGAAATGCATGTGTGAACACAATAAACGAAAGGCAAAGGCTTATTGTTGGACAATAACATAGTGCTGACAAATCACTTAATAGAAACATGTTGTCATTTGGTTTTCCTCCCACTTTATTGACCACTGGGACATACCCTAAGTGTTATGCCTAACAATGTATCTAATATCTCTATAAGGTTAATTGAATTTGGAATTGACAATATGACAAGTAATTGGTTTAGTCTCATTGAATCAATATGGAACCTATAATATGTGCAGCAGCCATGGAGGCCACAAATCAGGTCCAACAAAAAATAGGCATCGCCAAACAAACAAGTTATCTTCAAAATTTAGAAGGTCACACTCCAAGGACACCTCAAAAAGGCCTCATACAATTCCACAGAAAGATTACTGTTCCCCTGCTATAATATAATACCTTGAATGGTGCATTATCTGTGCGAAATTCTATTCCAGGTATATCACGAAGCCATATGGGGAAGCCCCTGCAATACAGGCAGTAAATCACCAAGTGAGATCAATAGAGAAGCTCTCAGTGGTGACATAAATGTGGTAACGCCCTTCTGCTATATTCTGTTATTGATATCTCTATTTTTACTAATTTTTTCAATATTTCTCAGTGCTAACTTGTCAGCTACTGAATTACTACAGATTCTCATTCTAGATACCACCCTTCTCTGTTGTTGCTTATCACCTTGTGAGAGTGAAAGTAATGCATTTCCAAAAGTAGTTAACCTTTTGCTTTATTGAAAAAATAGACTAGATCTTGAAGCATGACAACACATCTTACATGAACTAATGATAAAGTTAAAATTGAGCAGGGAAATATTGGAAACAGAACGTAACCCGAAGTTCCATTCTGCACAGGCATAAGGACCTATTCGAATAAAGAGAAACAATCCATGAGATCCAACTAGCTTTGCGAACTTGACAATATCATATCTTCCTTCAAAATTGTACTGAAAAGAAAAGCATAAAAAGAGAGAAGCAGTTCAGTAAAGGTAAAGGTTAAAGAAATTAAATAGTAGGAAATATAAAAAAAGTCAATTGAAGAACAAAACCGACTCGTTTAAATATTATAACTCTACAAGAATATAGATCGCATTACCTACAGTGCAACAAACACCAAAATGCAGGTTTTTAAGAAATGAATACCTGTCCCCTGGTTGGCTCATGACCATTCCAAAATGTATAAGTCTCAATGACATCTGCACCACCTTCTTTGCTCCTAGCTATCAATTTAGGCCACATCTGGCACATGTGATATGTACAAGGCTTATAAAAACTAAGAATAATTTGTAACATGAGGGTGTAGTGGAAGTTCATACACTATGTTCATCCAGAGAACATGAGCAAAACCAGATAGATAAGTTACGTTAGCATAACATCGCTATTTGATTTTGAATTTCAGAGATTTATGGCACATCAAACTAGCAGTTAGATTCTTTAAATTGCATGAAAGAACTGTTCCAAGAAATGCAATAACACTAACAAGATGACATCTTTGTTTAATGTCCATTGAGATATTAAAATGATTTTCTTTTCAGTGAAGGATGTGAAGTTCAGATATAATTCACTGATTGAAAACTGAAAAACAACAATTTTCAGAATTGTTGCTTTTCACAAATTCACAAATTAATGTTTCCCTTGAAACTGCTCCACAGCCAAACATTGTAACAAAACCATGTTCTTTATCTTCTTTTATTTTTGCTACTTACTTCACCGTTAATCCAGAACAATCCACAAATCAGCAACCTTTTACTTGATCCTTTATCCCAATTCCGTGGAATTCTAATTCGTCGCTCTTATACAATATAATCCCTCCAAAAAAAAGAAATCTTTTTAGACTCTTCCAAAAATCATTGCCATCATTCTCCATTTGGAAATCATTTACAATTTAACATAAATAAACACTCTTATAGGAATTACTACATACTCCTCCATCCACTTTTACTTTGTCATGGAGCTCAACTAAATTAGATTAATTCAACATTTTAAATTTTAAATTTAGATGTTCCTATACTATAAGTTGCAATCATTCTCGTATTAATAATGAAAAAATACATTTTAAAATATTGATCTGACAATTGACACAGGGAGTATTTAACTTATGCATCAGTCAAAGAGCAGTAAATTAACAGGAAAAAAACAACATTTACAAATCACATAGACTGAAATAAGCAAAATTGAAAGTTTCACTAACCTCAGGAGTGGCGCGAGGGTAGTGAATACCGGCGGAGATAAGCATACGGCGTTTACCGCCGATGATAAGAGCACGGTTATCGTAGGTGACATTGAACGGCTTGAAATACTCGCCGGCGACGATCACGAAGTGGATAGTTAACGCCGTTAGTATTAACGGAAAACTCAGAGTTTTTCTTCTGCTCATAGCTACTGCCATTTTGTCTCAGATGAAAATGGATAAACAAAAAAAGAAAAGTGTATATATATATTGTAGGACCAGGGAAGTAGTTGCGTACGGTGAGGGTACAACGTTACTGTCATGGTATTTTGTAAGTATGTATTTATCCAAAATTGAGAGGTCACATTTTTTTTCTAAATTGAGAAATGATCAACATATAGGAAACGAATGATTTATCTATCTACACATTATAAATAAAAAATAATTATAATATTCGGACTAACTTACACATATTTTAACTAATTTATGAGATGTTTGTTACTTTTTGTCGTTATATCTAATAGATAATTTTATTTATCAAAATTTAGATAGATGAAAAAAATATTTAAGGAAGAATGATTTGAAAGCTAGTTGAAAAGGTGTTTGATTTTTAATTAATTAATACATTGGACTTATATTTGGGTTGGTATCATGTCTATATCACTCCTTTTAGTTGGACCATTATTATGTAAATCTTCAAAGGAAAGAAAAGGAGGTAGTATAAACACATCAAATTTCCAAAATTTGCATATAGCATAACTTAATTAATTATCTCATAACAAATTAATATTAGAGCCTAGTCAGCAAGTTGTTGATCAGCTAGATCAATCTCTATCATAACATTTGATTCTTTCCACTTTGATAATATGCTTGAAGACTATAATTACTATATTATTTACTTCATTCTAATGACATTTGGAAAAAAGTGGACAATTTTTTTTAATGATTCGTAGTGTAGAAGTATCGTGAGAAAAAAGTAAAAAGAGCCCTAACACAAAATTTATTATACTCAAACAATTTCTACTCACACCTTTTATCTTTATCATTTTACTTTCATCATAAGTTAGCTTAAACCACAATTATTATCCATTTTGTCCACCACGCCGATCGGGCATACTATGTGTAATGATTTCTCCATTCACGATAAATAAAAAGATAAAATGAAATGACATTTCGACAAAAGACTCACATGTTGATGCAAATAATGATTTAGAAATTAAAACTTGAAGAGGTAGGGTTGCGGGAGAAGCGAAAATTTAATTTGATGATATATTGGTCATTGTTTGAGTTTCATTTGAAATGATTTGAGTTATGAGAGTAGTAACTATGAACTTTGGGAATTAAAATATTGTCGCTGAAATTGTTGAAGCGCGATCAACACAATATAGAACAACAAAATCAAATCAAACTAGTTTTGAAACATATAGATCTTGATTGCTTCACTTAAATGAGCTAAGATAGATTATTTATTGCCATATAAATACTAAAGTAGAACAAACCAAAAGATCAAAATGTGGTATAATTAATTGTTTCTCCAAGAACATTAATAATCACTCCAACAGATAAACTGAAATACATAACAAGATTATCACCCTTTGAAATTTCATCATCTTGAACATTTCTTGAAGCAAATGCCTCTTCACAATTCATGGCAAAATCTTTAGCTGATTTAACATGATCACTAGCTGATTGAAATTTCTTCTCTTGAACATCATCTAAAGCAGTCACAAATGCTCCAACAACACCGCCATACCTGTTGTTGAGACATAATATAATTAATCAGTTAAAGTATGTTATTTCTAAACTTGAGATGGTCAGACAACTCAACATGATAATAGGTAAGCAAGAGGATCTTGAGTTCAAATCTCATAGCCACTTTAAAAGTAAAAATAAATAAATTATGTGTTATAAAATGATCTCATCTAAAAGTTTAATCTTATGTCTATTCAGATTTCATTTAAAAAAGCTTATGCTATTAGAAATTAGTAATACCACTTTTCATCTTAAATTTTTGATAATTTCTTTTTTTGATCCTTCTGATATATGCATCAGCATATTTCACCTTCTATTAACCTGAAATGTGTGTTTTTGGTCCCTTAACGTAGAAAATGTGTTACATGAGCTGACTATCTATAAAATTGTATTATCGTTAAATATGGAGTAACAATACAAACTTAACATAACATATCGCATATGAGCAATTACGTGGTGAGATGATTAATAATTGTGGTAATTTGTGAATATATTAGCAAGCAAAGAGATCAAAAGTGCACAATTCAATTAAATTAATATTTGATGTGCTTCGACGTCAGATCAATTAAATCAAAAGTGCTTTTGGTCCTACTAAAAATGAGACGGTCACATAGTTCAAAATCCTAATATTAGAGCAAGTAATGCTTCACGTTCAAATCTCACCGCCACCAAAATAACAAACATTAATATTTTCACAAGTTTGATGTTTCGCCTATGAAAGAAAAAAAACGTGTAAGGGGGTGCTTGAGATTGTCATACAAATAAACATATTTATGCAAGAAGTTATATGTGGGCTGTGATCTCACCATGGGTGAAGCTAGAGTTTCACCAGAACTCAGTAGCTTTGACTAAAACTATGTGTTACTAAAGAAAATAAGTAACATACGTGTTAGCGGTGTTACTTGCTCCGCCACAGAATCTTATATGAACGAAAAATATCCGAACGTGTTTGACATACATATGAAAAAGAATCAAACATACCATTTGCTACACACACTCAATGCTGAAGAAACAACAGGGCTTGTGCCTCCTTCATGACTATGCTTTTTATTTATGTAGTCTTGAGTTTTTGATGCATGGGAATTTCCTGCTTTAATAATGGCTATGGCTAAATCAAATGGAGTTTGTGTTGATGAGATTTTGGGATCAGAATTTAAGAGTTTTATGCAAAAATTAAAGTCCCAATTTGGTTTATAAGTTGTGCATGCTTTTTCAATAAGATTTGAGTTAAAGTTTGCTTTGGTTTGTGAAGCCAAAAGCAAGAAAAAAGGCAAGAAAAAGATGGAAAAAATAGAAATGTTTCTTAGAGAAGACATTTTTTGTTTAGATTTTTTGCTATGTGGAAGTGATTTTGAAAGACTATATATAAAGACTCGAATAGAAGCTTTAGTGCACCAAACTGCCTTATTATAGAGAGAGTTCAAGACTTGCTAGAATATAAGAGATTGAGCAGAAGTTTTAGTGCACCAGACTGCCTTATATATAGAGAGAGTTCGAGACTTGCTAGAATTTAAGAGGTTATTCAATTTGCTATGAAGAAGTGATTTTGAATGACTATATAGAGACTTGAGCGGGAGCTTTAATGTACCAAGCTATTTATATATAAAGACTAATTACTAGAATATAAGAGGTTATTCAATAAATATTCAAACATAATACACATATATATAGTGTAATTTTTTATGTCGGATAACTCCCTTACGAGCACTCAATAATATTAAAATGAATGATCTTGAATTTTTAATCCCCGCTTATCTCATGAGCAAACAACCAATACACTTAGATCGGATGACTCATATGTCCACAAAATTTTATTGATTTCTTCTAGCAAAAGGGAGGTTGTTTTTCTAATCACGAGTTTTATACCCTTGCCAAAATCATCAAGGTCCAATCTGCATGAGTTTTGTTATTCATAAATTAGCCACAAAAGCCTAAAAACTTGATTTCTGTTAATTTTATGACCTCTTTGGCTCTTTGCAATATTGTTTTTTTTCTTTTAATTTTTAGAAAATCTAAAAAAAAGAAAAAGAAGAGAATCTTGCTACGAAATATATTGAGTTTGATAAATGACAGAAATCTTACGTTAGTGCTGATTTTATAAATTAGCTCATATAAATATAACTCAGTTCAATTTATTCAAATTCGAGCGGATTATTGACTCGCTTATTTATTAGCTCACTCCATAAAAATATAGACTACTATATAGCTCAAATGACTAGTGAGAAATTTTGCCATTTTTTTTTCTCCATTTTAAATAAATATGTTTTATATTGTCATAATAAAATAAACAAAACTAGTCTTATTAGATACTAACAAAATAAAATAAAGCAACTAAAACTTAGTATGAACTGGTAAGGTTAGGTTATGATTCACAGTTTAATCCATTTCAATTCAAATAAGTTCTGAGCGGATCAATAATCCGTTATCCGCCTACAGCTTATGTTGCATAACTTAATTCACACATAATTTATGCCAAGCAAGACAAAAAAAAAAAATTAAAATTTATAAGAGAAAAAACTTTAAATTTTGCCCGACTTTAATGGGCTTATATAAATGGGCCAACCTATATGGGCTTGACTTACCCGATCCACCTCCAGCGTCTCTTTCCTCTTTAATCAACACAACCACAAACCCGTATAACAATGGCGGGAGTTTGAATTACAGAAAAAATCTGGATTTTTTTTTACGAAATTCGAGCAAAAAATGGAAAATCCAAGTCATAATGATGCTGATTCTCTTCGCAGGTCCCCTTTTTTTTTTTGCACTTTCAAGCTAAATTAAATTGTTTTTTTTTGTAACGTTTGTTGCTTTGGAATATGGTAATAATAGGGAGATTCAAGAGCTTAGAGATATTCAAATAAGTGTTGAAGAACCAGAAGCATTTGGTATAGAATTGAAGAAATCACTGGAAGATTGTACACTTCAATTTGAGGTAAAAAAAAACTTGAACTTTGCATTTTTTTTTTTATAATTTTAGTTAAAAAGATGAAAACTTTTGAGTAGTTTTGTGTTATTTAGCTCCAGAATTTGGTTAAGTTAAGTTAAATTGAGCACACTCGTTTAGCATTTGGATATGGAAAAATTACAGTACCTGTAGTTTCTTAATATCAAAATTTATTGCCTAGTGACCTAGTCCTAGTGGTCAATGAAGTGGGTCGAGAACTGAGGTTTCAGGTTCAAATTCCAGAGACAAAAACACACTAGGTGGTTTTTTCCATATGTTCTAGCCTTGGTGGACATAGTTACCTTGTTGTGTTAGGAGGTGTAGGTATCTTGTGGAGATAGTCGAGGTGTGCGAAAGCTGGTGCAGACACCATGGATATAAAAAAAAAGGATCAAAATTTATTTTTCCAAAAGGAAAATGACTTAACTATTTTCAGTTGTGTGGTTGGTGTGGAGGAAAATGGTCTGTGTTTCTGGACTGTTTTCCAGTGTTGGTTGGATATAATTTTGAGTAGTTAAGGTTGAAAATAATGTTACAAGTAACATAGAGTCAAAGCTGGGATATTAGGAAAGGAAAATGAGTTCTTTCATTAGCTAAAGAAGCCATAACCCCCCTTGTAGATGGGAATTGTTTTAATTGAAGAGAACATTTTTCACTTTAAGATAACTAAACAATGAAACATGAGTTCATCATAGAATGCAATGTTACCAATACCAAACACATTAGCTCTGAAAAGGATCAAATTGACTCAACAAGGGACAAGGAATAGAAAAATTGATGAGAACAAGAGAGGTTATTTCTTTGTGAATAGATCATTTCATGTTTTCTTTGACAGCTTGTGATGTTCACTATATTTTTCTATCAAAGTCCTGTTTGTTCATTGGGTATCATTTTTCAGAGCAAAGTGGAACAGATATTATGTGATGCTTCAGAAGTCAACTTCTCGTCTGATCAGGATTTAGGTAGAAGAAAAGCTGTTTATATCTTCTTTTTCCCTCTATAAGTGTGTGTATGTGTATAACACACACACACGTATGTTTAAGGGGAGGGAGTTTTATCTGCCATTATAATTCTCGTGTTTGTAACTTCAGATGAATTTTGGAATTATTTGAAGAATGAGCTAAGCACAGAAGAGGCTAAAAATGCAAAAATTGCAGATGAAATTGAGGGGCTTTCAAGGGAATATGTTGAAGGTGCTGAGGATTCCTGGTGGTTCTGGAAAATTCAGATTTATGTGGGATTGGGACACGTGCTCAACTTCTGATTTTGAAATGTTTTTCTTTTTTTCTGTAGGTTATAGCAAATTGGTGAATGAGATTGAAGGCCTTAGTTGTCCTTTGGAGCTCATTGAATCACTGGTTTGTTTCTGTTCATCTGCTGATTCTACTTGAATCTAAACTAAGTTTGTTGATCAGTGTGGGCCAGTGGAGTGGAGGGGGATTGCTTGCAGATTTAGGACACACATTTACTTGTTGGTTCCTTAAGAAATTGGACATGCTATAGTTTTATGGTATCTGGCTGCTCACCCTAAAGTGTTAAGGTGAAATATCAAATAAACTGCATGTGGGTGGAAGAATGTAAACTGTGACAATTTCTAACCCCTGTGTGATCCAATTCTATACTGAAGTTCGTTACTATTTGTGTTAGTGCATATGTTTTTTACAATATTTCAAGCTTGTTTAGCAGTAATGGATGTCAACTCTGTTGCACCTTTACCATATCATCCATGTATTGGGAGCACACAAGTGTAAAGTTTTTTCATTATTTTTCTTCCGTGAGTATACGAAGTGGGATCATCATGTTCTTATTTGGTGACACATCGACAATCTTCCTCACCTGTCTCCTGTAAATTTTATGAATATGAGGAGAAGTCTGAAAACATAGAGAGGTGTTGTGGAAGATGCCATGTGTCATTTTTTTGGAGCATTTTTCTCAGCATGAATAATTTTGATGAATGGACTGTGGAACAAACATTAAGAAGAAGGAACTTCTAAATTCTTAGCTTTTCTTGCCCCTTGATTTTGTATCTCTTTGTTTTGGCTGGATGTAAGTTAAAACTTTGTGTTTATTTTCTTAAGAAAATGAGGAAAAACGGAAGGTTGTTGTTGCTTTTTGTTTGCCAGTGAATCAACTTTACAATTTCAAGTTCTATGTGAAGAATATTGTGGCAAGAACTCCAAATTTGATCAGCAGCTAATGAGTTGCATAGTTGAAACTTGTGTCTACTCTATGGGGCCTAGAAGGGACAATCCATTAGCTTCATGATTTATCACTTCCTCTCAGTTGCAATCATTGCATAATTCTTCTGTGTGGTCTTTTCATTTGAAAACTAATGATAAGTTGTCAGTCATTGAATCTTTTCAAGTGGAAATATTAGCAAGGATACTTTTGTTATACTGCTGAACCAGTTAAATTCAATCAAATTACCTTTAAAAAAATTACACTTTGATTAGCAGCTGAATATTTCTTGCTAGGTGAACAGTTCTTGTTCTTTTTCTATTTTTTTCCCTCTTCTGTGTCCAAGCCTAATGCTTCAATCTTATCATGATTCCTCTAAATCTTAGAACTTCCAACTTTGTTCAAATGCCTGTTATTGTTATACTTATTGTATCTTACCTTATATTTTAGGGACTTGAACAAGGAAGAGCACTAACAAATTTTCCTTGTTCTACACCTGGAGAAGATAAAGGAAACTTGTCAAGTGCACCTGTAGAACATAACTTTAAGGTTCTTACATCTTTTCAATATTGCAAGACTACTTAGAGTAGTTTGATATCATTATCTAAATGCAAATCTTGCTGTCAGTGGCTGATGCAACAGCAATTTTTTAGTCTATTCGTAGTCTCAATTATCACATTGCATAACAATCTGTCTACTGGCGAACTGCCAAAGCATACTTGGATGTTGTTCTGTTATTTCTTTAAAAGAAAATTAAGGTTACTTATGTATCATTGTTTTACCCCCTTTGTATGTAGATCTTTGAATTAGGTAATCAGCTTGAAAAGAGCAAATTGAATTTGAAGTCCTTGGAAGAACTTGAGAGTACTTTCAACAGGTATTTTCGAAAATAAACTTTGCATAGTTCTCCGTACTCTCTCTTGTCTAATTCCGGTGCATTTAATTTTACAATATAATCAGGTTTGAGGCTATAGAAAAGATTGAAGATGCATTTTCTGGTCTTAAGATAGTAGAATTTGAGGGGAACCGCATCAGATTATCTTTGAGAACTTTTATCCCAAACTTAGAAAACTTGCTCCACAACCAAATAATCGATGTTGCTGAACCACCAGAGCAAAATCATGAGTTGTTAATCGAACTGATGGATGGAACCATGGAGCTAAAACACGTTGAGGTATGTTTTTTCAGCAGTTTGTGACATAAAAATTAGGGATAACTGCATTTTTGGTCCCTAAGTTATTGGTCCTTGTGATATATGACACATAAAGCCCAGTGGTTTGGGCTTGGGACTTCCATGTTGGAGGTCTCAAGTTCGAAACCCCTTGCCAGGGAAAGCAAGGGGTTTGCCTTTTGGGTCGAGCTCGTCGCACCGGGCTTGCCTAGTNTGTTGCTGAACCACCAGAGCAAAATCACGAGTTGTTAATTGAACTGATGGATGGAGCCATGGAGCTAAAACATGTTGAGGTGTGTTTTTTCAGCAGTTTGTGACTTAAAAATTAGGGATAACTGCTTTTTGGTCCCTAAGTTATTGGTAAATTATGTTTTTTGTCCTTGTGATATATGACACAGCATACTTAACCTTCAATTGATTAAATTGTGTACCTTTGATCCCCTCAGTTAGAAAATATGTTATATTTGACTATTATAAATTTATATTACCGGTCAATATGAAGTAGCAATGCAAACTTAACATAGCTATTAACCCAAAAAAGAAATGAATAACTCATTTTTCTTTCCACTGATGAGATGATGTTTTGGAAGAGAATGTGGCATAACGTTGTATGAAATACGAGCCTTCTACATAAGACAAATCTAGCATAGACTTAACTTTCTCCTGACAGGACATTGGCTTAAAGTGGATTTATAATCCTTCTCTATATCTGCCAGAAATTAAAATACTTACCCACTTTTTGATACATTGGCAACAGACATTCGCTGTAGCAAACAGTCAAAGTACCTAAATATGCCTGATGTTAAATTATCAAAACAACTTAGGCTAAGAAAATTGGTTTTGTGCTTACAAAGAGTGTGTTAGATGAAATACAACAAGTCATATGCAGAAACAAAAAAATCTACTGTTCTGTGTTTCCAGTATATTGGTTGCTTATAAGTTATAACCGACTGAATCATTGGTTTACCTGCAAGCTGTTTGATTTTCTTCCTTTGTTGAATTAACTGCTTGCTTTCCTTAGTTTTTACTGGTCAATAAGATATAATGCTGCCATTTCTGATCTATTATACCTCAATCTATTTTTTGGTGATCCTCTTCAGATTTTCCCAAATGATGTATCTATAAGCGATATAACTGATACTGCAAAATCCTTAAGGTGTGTTTCCTTTTCATTTTCTTGTACACTCTACTGATCTCACTAAGTTTTGTCTTGTGTAAATCTATTTGTTTGATGCCTGAGCATAAATCATTATCCTTTATTATTTAATAAAGTCAAATTTGATGCGAAGTTTTAGTTGATTTTGCAGCGTAAGTGGTATTTAATTTCTTATTTTGGAAGTAATTTCCAACATGAAAATTCACATAGTGCCACTGATTACAGACAGGTCTATTTCCCTGTGGGAGTTCTTGAAAATAGATCTTCTTTGGAGTGGTTCGTTAAAAGGGTGCAAGATCGAATTGTTCTTAGCACATTAAGGCGCTTTCTAGTGAAGAGTGCAAATAGTTCAAGGTTAGTCCTTATTTTGTACTTTATGCATGCAATTTCAGTCAAGATCGTTTTGTAGAGGTGGTGTTGTACATTTTTTTCTAATTGTGTCAATATGGTTTTAGCACTTCATTTATCAATTTCTGATGCTTTATTCATGTTAGTTACATCTAAATTTTAGAAAGAAAACCCAATAGATATCCTATTTGTACCTTAGGATGCACTGCTTGTACGCTACAAAAGGAGAGCTAATTATTTTTCACTTCCAGAGGACAAAATTAAGATTTACAAGTATTAAGATGAGCTCCACATGTTGCAACTTGATAATAACACACTAAAGTAACTCCATTTATTTCATCCAACTAAGTCACATAAATAAATCTTAATACCTTATAAAAGAGTCATATAAATAAATCTCAAGACAAGTTAGAAAATTTTGCTCTACTTAAAAAAAGAGTGATAAAGTTAGTTACGCTGGTATGCAAGGAATCTCTGAAGAAGCAAGGGATGGATTTTTACTGCGAGCATGTTGAGGGGTTTATGCCATTGGAGCAGTGCTGAAATATTGTGTTGAATAACTGGTATTAAGTGGGCTATTGGGATAAATATGAAACAGTATAGGAGTTCAAACTGGAGTTATTAATCTGACTTAACTATGTAATGGATCTGAAGTAGTAGTTGGAGAAAGGTGATCAAAGTCTATATTTACATTGATCACAATCTTAATTGACTAATAGATTAGATTACCGAGTAATATAATCCTATTCTACAGTTACTGGAGTTGATATTATGTTAAGGAAGTCATTCCTCCTATCAGTGAGAAATCCTTTGAAATTAATGGGTCGAAGAAGATGCGCTAAACTGTTTGAATTCGATGAAAGAAGGAGAAGCTTCGTAAATTGAATAAGAGTGGACTGAGTATGTAAAATCCTAGTCCTGACTATAGAAGGGGCCAGAAAATTATGCAGAAGGTGGAGAAAGAGGACCAAATTTCTACGTACAAAATGGCTCAAAGTTTTTTCTCTTGGCTTCTGATGTTGCATTTATTTGATCTATTTTTGAATTATGTACTTATATCTACTCAAACCAAACAGACATTCATTTGATTATGCGGATAGAGAAGAGACAATAGTAGCTCATATGGTTGGTGGAATTGATGCTTTCATAAAGCTACCTCAAGGTTGGCCTTTAACCAGTTCTGGTTTAACCCTGATGTCTCTCAAGAGTTCAAGTCAGTACTCACAACAGATATCTTTGACCCTCCTTTGCAAGGTTGCGGTAAGTTGTTTATTCATAGCGTTGTTATAGATTATAGCCGTTTCATACCAGTGCTGGACAGTTTGTGACTTTGTGTTGAAGTCCTATTGGGATTGGATTTATTAACCAAATATAGATGTGATATTTACATTGTGAATGGTAATCTGACTTGAACTTGCATGATCTATAACGGTCAAAGAGAAATGCAAAACATCACTACAATGGAAGGTCATTTTAGTTAACGTAATTGTACAGTGCTAATGATACATCGTGCTGATTGGGACCTAGTAAGTCCACCAAATTTCAAAATTTCTGTTATTAGGATTCAAATCGCCTCCTAAAAGTGTTTCCAATTAGTAGGAAAAAAAGTTTGGTTATTCTTGTGGAAAAAAGGGAAGGTTGGCCTATTGCCTCTCAGAGACTGAGTCTCGTTGGATCTTTTATTCATTTCATCCTTACAGGAAGTGGCAAACTCGTTGGATACAAATGCACGACAGACTATCTCAGGCTTTACAGATAGAGTTGAAGAAATACTTATGCAACAAATGACTGCAGTAACAACTTCAACCTGAAAATATTCCGAAAGATAACTGCTTCCCTGCTCTATGACACTCTGTACTTATTCTGGTAAGATATTCAATACTACCGATGCCAGCTGCTAGTCCTCGGATTCACTCAAATGTACTCTTTTCAGATGCAAATATTTTCTTGTAGTGAATCAACATTATGTTGATGTAGGTTTCTCAGTAATGTGTTAAACTATCACTTGGATCTAAACCTAAAATATCTTTTTCTGGGGGCTTTTCGAGTTGTTTAACGTGAAGATGGATTATGCATGTTGGTTGCAGGTAAATGTGTGCTCTTCAAATGGATACGCAGTCATCTGTTCAAGAAAAACTCCCTTCAACTAGACTATTGCAAGTAGTGAACCAATTAGACATATGGAAATAATCCTTGGTGAACCAATGAAATTGTAGCATTTCATGATCATATTATTAGGTTCTGTGAAATTTATAAGAAATTTTAGGGATTATGTATAAAATTATGGTAGTATGGTATTTGTTATTTTGCTTTCTAACTGAATATACTTCAAATGGACAAGTGTTTTTGAACAATTGTTGAATATATTGATGAAAAATGGACAAGTCTTTTGTCACGGCCCAAAATCCTAAAGGCGAGTGGACCCTCCACCCAATTTGTAACACATACTAAGCTAGTGTTTGGCCGCCAAATATTTTTGGCAAATATTATTTGGATGAATTTTTCGGTGAAATTTCACCATGATATTTGGGAAACATATCAAAAATATCAAAACTAACCATAGTTTGTATTACATAGCAAGATAGAAATATCGACGTAACAAGATTCATGACTTCCGCAACAAGTCAATTAGATCTTTGTTGCAACAAATAACAAGTAGTGTCCATGACATTGAAGCAATGTGGTAGTTCAGAGTGAGTGCAACAAGCATCATTCCGTACATCGTGAATTAGACAAAGCACATGACTTTATTACCCAAAGCTGATTGTTCGTCATTTTTTTTCATCAACAACCATATCATCACTTTCATATTCACTGAATACTCCATCATTGTTTTGGTGTTCACGTAAAATCTTATGTAATACAACGCAAACAACTACTATAGAGGATGTTTTTGTAAAAGATAAAAGTAGAATTTGAATATTTAAAAGCTCCCAAATAATAAGATATGACCTAAATACTAGTTTTTTCTAGTATTTGGGAATTTGGGTTATTTGATACTTGCCAAATAATGACAAATTGTATGGCCAAATACTATTTATCAATTTTTTCCCCCAATTTTATTTGAAAAATCTATGGTCAAATGGGTACTAAAATAACTTGAACCAAAAGTTTGAAATGTGATATATGACTCTACATACTCAACATTTTATTAATCTGAATCAAAAGTTCATTTATATACGTATTATGATCATGTTCAAAGATTGAAATTCTGTAAGTGAAAATTTTCATTTATTATGTCATTTCCATCTTCCATCACATCTTATCATTCACCCTCATACATACATAATAATTTTTTTTCTAGAAAATAATGGACTTTTTAAAATTTATTTTCTTATGTTTGGTACGTAAGGAAAAAAAAAATACCGCTACTTGAGGCTGGATTTTGAACCATGATTATAGTTCATTGCCTCACC
This sequence comes from Solanum stenotomum, assembly GCF_019186545.1. Taxonomy (NCBI): domain Eukaryota; kingdom Viridiplantae; phylum Streptophyta; class Magnoliopsida; order Solanales; family Solanaceae; genus Solanum; species Solanum stenotomum. The sequence goes on from NC_064288.1 coordinate 61,148,041, forward strand.
AACTATGAAAAATCCATCAATCCACATGTGATGTGTGAACAATGACAGGCAAAATTTTATGCCAATAGAACCTAGTGGTGTTTAGGCACCAGATCAGCTTCATGTATTTAAAAGATAATCATTTTTTCTTTTTTCATTACTCCTTAAAAAAATAAATTTCACATTACATAAAATAAATATTTAATTATTTTTCAAATATTTATGATTTTGAAATCAATTAAATTCTAATTATTAATTTTTTCTTATTTGAACTATGTACAATATCTAGTCTTAATATTTTGAAATTTAAATCAAACAAGATTTTACCTAAATATACAATCAACGCATCTTAATTGATTGTTTAGATAAGATTTGAATTGATTTCAAAACTGGACTTATGTACATAGTTCAAATAATAAAAAAATAATAACTAAAATCTTAATTGATTTAAAAGTTTTAAATATTTAAAAAATAATTAAATAACCATTTTATATGGTGTAAAATTTATTTTTTGAAGAATAAAAAAACAAAGAATAAATGGTTCCTTACACACATGAAGCTGAGATGGTTCCTGAACAACGCTAGATTATCTCACAACACCTTCAATAACTTCAATTTCTTTATTCCTTTTATCCACATGAGTTGGTTCGAAACTCTATCATTGTCTAATCGAATCTAAAGAGGGGTACATGTTAAGAAGATGAATTAACATCACGATTCTAAAATCAATTAATCATTAATTGAGTGTCTTAGAAATTGATTTTAGAACCTTGATGTTGGAGTTCATCAAGTCTATTGGCAAGCTTTATGCCAATAGAACTTGGGATAATCTAGTGGTGTTCAGGAATCAACTCAACTTCATGTATTTAAAGGAAAAATGATTTTTTTTTTGCCTTTTTTACCCTTTAAAAATCAATTTCATATTAGGTAAAATAATTATTTAATTATTATTTTAAATATTTAGAATTTTGAAATATAATAAAATTTTAGTTATCAATTTATTTCCTTATTTGAACTTATGTACTAAATCCTAATATTTAAGATTTTACCTAATCAATCAATTCAACATGACAAAGTATGGAAATATAAACCAACCATCTATTTGACCATAATAATTTTTCTACCATTTTTGCTATTGTACATATCAGTTTTGGTCATAAGAATCTCTAAAAAAAATAAAATTTAAAAATTAAAAATCTACAATTTACCAATTAGGATGCTTTAGTTAATTTTTGTTCTTTTTCTAGTTACTAGTGGTGTTTCTTTTTATTTACGGAAAAGGGTCAAAAATATTTTTAAGCTATGTCTAATAAATAAAATATCCTTTATTTACATTTTGGTTCAATAATTTCCTTGCTGTCAATACTTTGATTCATAAATACTTTTGATATTAATAATTTGGTCTCGAATTGTCTTTATTGTTACTAAATGAATCTTTTCCGAATAAAATAATAATAATAATAATAAAATATATATATTCTTAAACGCTTCATGTTCCTAATAAAAATATTACTTTTTTAAAGAATACTATTTTTATTTTCTTTCTTTTAAAATCATAATAATTTACCAATTTTGGTTATAAAAATCACAATTTTTTTTTTAAAAAAAAAAATCTACAATTTACCAATTATGATGCTCTTCAAAACACACCATAACGATAATTTGCGAAAATACCACAATTCCATTTGCCACACATGAATATATTACGATGATTTTTCAAAAACAATGTATTATTATATCACCGTTGCAATATTCCTTGGTTAATGCGTTTTTATATAGAGTGATCACAATTTTACACCATTGTAACTGTAAAAAAAAGTTACTTTTATATTACGATGGTTTAAAATAGTTGTTTAAAAGTTTATTGTAATCATTAAATTTTTCAATTTTGTCATTCCACATTTATATCTTGTTTATTGCACTCTATACATTCTACACTCTTACAACACAAGTAATGTTAACACAACATAAAAGATTAAATAAGCAAAATATTTATTATATAAAATAAAAATATTCTAAAATTACATCATCAAAATACAAATTTTAAAGTATCATTCAATAATAATAAATCCTAAAAATATTTTTTAATTGGTGTTTGGTCCATTATGATTGTTACTTCCATCCGAAGATCTTCTTGATTCGATTGGTGATTAGTGAGCACCAATTTCTACATCTAATGTCTGAAAAAAATAAAAATGTATTAATAGACAAATCTTCAAACAAAAATTAAAATCCAAAGATAAATTTTATTAAAGACAAAAAGATTAGTAACATGGAAATACCAGAAAGATGATTTTTTAGCGAAAAAATATTTGAAATCGTCAGTACAAGTTAATTAAATATATTAATGATAATAATTCATTGTCTGCATAGTAAGTTTTCAACTTCCACAAATTAATTAAAGTAAATATCAGTTATTAATATCTCCGTTAGTTAAGGAAAAAAAAAATACACCCAACAAATTAATTAAACCTAATCTTTTTTTTTCTTACTTCATCTTTTACTAGGGATCAGTACTATTTTCACTTACCTTATAACGTGATTCGAATTCTTAATCTATCGATCAATGAAGAATATGTTCAAACACTTAAACAAACTTCATTTGTCAAAATTAAACCTACGAATAGGCAAAACACTAAAATGCAATAAGGTTCCATTTTACGGGCCAGCATTGCTTCATATATTCGAGTCAGCAACAGTTAATTTTCAACAAATATATTCATTATATATATATTAAATATATTGAGAAATGAAAACTACTGCTGACAAGAAGATATGTAACAATCGACCCGCTATTAACCATATGATGAATAAATTTCTCCATGTTTATTTTAACAACATATTTTTTTTTTTGGTGTGTCTAGAAATGCAAGAACTCCTCTCAATTTATAGGAATCAACTTAGAGCCTAAATACATAAAAAGGAAAAGAGACATTAATTTTTCTCCACACATATTAATTTTTGGCTCCAAAAATATACTAATAGTGAAGTCTTTAGTAAATAGACTTATATCTATAATAAATAGATATGAGCCTCACATAACAGAAAAAAGTTAAAGAAATTTAATTTAGTCAAAATTCATCAGATGAATGCTTAAAGTTAGCATGACTTTTCATTTATACATCTTAAATAAGTCTTGTAGATGTTAAACACACGAAGTAGGCCTTTACTGTATCATTTTGACGCTTTTCAGACACCTCAAAAACAACTTAGGTGAAGTATTAAAATGAAAAATCGAACTAATTTAAGTGTCTACCGATGAATTCTGCCTTGAATTTAACTCTATATATATACCATGCAATTATAAATGATCAATTTTATTGACATATAATTGATACTTTTTTTATACTCTAAATTAACATATGCTTAAAATTGATCACGTAAAATCGTAATACAAATTCGTTCTGTTGACGACTAATTTTTTTACACTCTAATTATTATACACATGAATTTGGTCACGTAAAATTTTATTGCAAATTCATTCTATTGACAAAAGGAAATACTGATTTTAACGATGTATTGTTTACTCTTGAAAAATGTTCAGTGGTGTAGCCATATATATAGACTATAGTTCAGGGTGGCCAATCAGATATCCTTGTCAAAAAAATATATTATGTATAGGGAAAACTGTACAAAATATGTAGGTCAAAAATTATTTTTTAAACATATATATATTAAATCTTGGACACTCTTAACGAACTTTCTGACTTCACTAAATTAGGCCTCCAGATTTTGTACTCTTTAACATAAAATGTGACATTTGAATATTTTAACAAAGTCTTTTCCTCAATAATATAGTTATTGGACTTCTTAAATTTCACAATAAAAAGATATGGTGGAATAGTAAAGATCTTCTTTTTCTGATTAGATTTCTACAATTTAAATTGAGGGTAAAATCAATTCTCTGCAATATAATTTAGGAGCTCTAACGAAATAATAACTAATGAACTTTTTAGATTGTGAATTCAAATTAATCAAATTGATAAATTTCAAATATGGAATAATAGAACATGAAAAACTTCTTGCACGAAAATAAAAACCAAACAGTTGGCTAAAGTGCGAAAATAAAAACAAATAAACACATGCAACATATAAACTATGACTTATGTGATTATATAAGTGTAATTGTAAGCAACACATAAATGTCTTTAACACATAATTCACATAATTTATTGAATGTTATTTTTTATTATTTATTGTATTATTAGTCTGAATCCCAAATTAACCTTTGTAAGAGTCAAACATAATTGCTACTTCTCACCTCGATATTTATTTGTGAACACAGTACAAAAAATAAGGGTTATTGCGGCAATTCTTTTTATATGTAATGCGGCAGTTCAAAATGGACACAATATACTAAGTGTCATGCGAAAATGCGCAATTTTTTTTGTCATAAATGTATTGCGACATTTTTTTATATATAATTTCCGCAATATCCCTTGATTAATGCGACATTTTCATGGCATAGAATGATGGTTTAAAACTGTCGTGATTATAAAAAGAAACATAATTCACTTTTATATAATCGTCGTAATATTCAATTCAATGACTATAATTTTATTGTAATAATTAAAATTTTCAATTTTGTCAATCCACATTTACATGTCATTTGTTGCATCCTATCTATTAGACTCCTATAACACTAGTAATTAATGTAAACACAACACAAAAGATTGAATAAGCAAAATATTCATCATATAAAATAAAAGTACTCTAAAATTATATCAATAAAATACTAATTGTCTTTCAAAAATAATATTAAAAAAAATATATCCTAAAAATTATTTTTAATTGGTGCTTGATCCATCATCATTGTTACTTCCGTCTGAAGATCTTCTTGCTCCGCTTTGTTCTTGATAAGTACCACTTTCTATATTTGATGCCTGAAAAAGAAAAAAACTATTATTTGACAAACTTTCAAATAAAATTAAAAATAATCCGAAGATAAATTTTCTTGGAGCCAAAGGATCAGTACGATTAAATGTGTTCAAACACTTTAGCAAACCTTACTTGTCAAAATTAAACCTACCGAATAGGCAAAACACTAATTTGCAATAAGGTTCCATTTTACGGATTGAGATTGCTTCATATATTCGAGTCAACAACAGTTGATTTTCAACATATATATATATATATTTGTTGAGAAATGAAAACTGTTGTTGACACGAAGATATGTAACAACCGACCCGTTATTAAACCATATGATAAATAGGTTTCTCCATGTTCATTTTAACAACATAATATTATTATTTTTTGGTGTGTCTAGAAATGCAAGAACTCCTCTCAATTTATAGGAACCAACTTAGAGCCTAAATACATAAAAAGGAAAAGAGACATAATTTTTTTCTCCACACATATTAATTTTTGGCTCCAAGAAAAGATTAATAGTCAAGTCTTTAGTTAATAGACATATATCTTTAATAAATGGATATGAGCCTCACATAACAGAAAAAAGATTGAGGAAATTAAATTTAGTCAAAATTTATCAGATCGATACTTAAAGTTGTTATGACTTTTTATTTAAACACCTTAGACAAGTCTCGTACATGTTAAACACCTGAAGTAGGTATTCACTGTGTCGTTTTGATGTTTTTCACTTAGATAGAACAAACACAAACCCTACATAAGTTATCTAAGTGAAAAATCGTATTAAATTTAAGTGTCTAACAATGAATTCTGTCTTGAATTTAAATATATGCATGGATGAACTACGTAATTGATTAATTTATTCAAAGGTTATAAAATGTGACATTTGAATCCTGAACATGCCCTTACAACTTATAAATCCTCTATTTTGTTTTCATTTTGGTGTGAGATTAATCTAAAGCAATTTTAACAAAATTCATTTCTTCTTAATAATAAGGTAATTAGACCTCTTAAGATTCACTATCAAAAGATGTGGAATAGCAAATTTCTTATTTTCTTAATTAGAGTTTCGGATTTAAAATTCTAAGCACTATTGAAACCATAATTATTAATTTTCTAGATCCGTGAATTAGAATTAGTCAGATTGATATAAATAGGATAACATGCACGATACTAACACATAAACAAACAATCAGCTACGTAATTCAAGCATGGGAATTTTGGACATGTCCATATCGGACAACGCAAATTACATGCCCATATCTTATTTGCGTAGGCTAATTTTATCGTCCCCATAAGAATAGCAATTATACGGCGATAAACAGTAAATATGTTTGCTTGTGCCAATTTTGGGTATGTTCATGTCAAAAAACACAAATTACAAAAAAAAAATAAAAATGATTCCAACAAATTAAGGGTTTTTCGATGATAAATAGTTCATGTATCGTTGATGAAAAAACAAAACAACTTAAGAGGATAGTTATATATTCTGCTATCTTTTAAATTCAGAAGCAAAGTCAGAATTTGAAAGAGATATTGGTGCAAAATTTCCAAATATTCCTCCCTTCACATGTATTAAATTCCATTTTTGTTTTGACTTATATAGTTGAAGAATAGTTCCCATATTTAGCTCTGTTAAAAGAATGCATTATATTTATGCCACTAAGATGTGAAATTTTTTTCCATAAATTCTTGGATATTCACAAAGATATCAGTACATTAAATACTGTCTTTCTTAAAGTTAAAATAATCATCGCAAAATCTCATAAACTCCTCGAATATTCACAAAGAAATCAAAAGAACAAAGTGATCAAAAGACAATTTTCCTCAATATCAACTCAAAATATTGAAGTGATGTTCTACGTTCTTAACGATCAAATAACGACCCTCGAGGGATAAATCAGGACACAACAATCAAGAAATTATACAGATTTTTTAATTTATACTCACATTCTTGATAAATAAGACCACTTCTTTATTTATTTCTTGATTAAAGTTTATTTTTCATACTTGAGAAAATTTATTGCAAATAGTATTGTATATACACATGGTTAGTGTAAATAAGATAGTCATAAAAAATCTTCAAGTTGGTATGACTTGGTAAGACCTTAACAAATAGCATCAATAAAAAGGTACATATATATCATATCACTATATATTATCATTAATGAAAGTAGTTGATAGATACATATCACACATAATCACTATAAATATAAGTGCTAAAATCAACAAGAAAATCACAAGCATGATGTCTTCCTCATCACAATATTGTCACTTAGTACTTTGCCTCTTCGTACTTAGTTTTTCATCATTGATCAATTCACAATAAATGTTTTTAGCTCATGTGAAAAATGAAACTCCAAATTTAGTGAAGGCAAAATGTTCTCTATATGGAGGACCAATGATGGACTATTTAATGGAATCAGGACATCATTATACTCTTGCTGGACTCATTACTCCCGACGTAAATAATACCATTTATTGTGAGATGAAATTACGTGAAAAACATGGGGGTTTCATGTTGTATGACTCAAATGACACGAAAACTTGTCACTATAGGAGTGGAGAATATTGTGAGTGG
>NC_064288.1:61156217-61198073 GCF_019186545.1 Solanum stenotomum
TTTTATATTACGATGGTTTAAAATAGTTGTTTAAAAGTTTGTTGTAATCATTAAATTTTTCAATTTTGTCATTCCACATTTATATCTTGTTTATTGCACTCTATACATTCTACACTCTTACAACACAAGTAATGTTAACACAACATAAAAGATTAAATAAGGAAAATATTTATTATATAAAATAAAAATATTCTAAAATTACATCATCAAAATACAAATTTTAAAGTATCATTCACTAATAATAAATCCTAAAAATATTTTTTAATTGGTGTTTGGTCCATTATGATTGTTACTTCCATCCGAAGATATTCTTGATTCGATTGGTGATTAGTGAGCACCAATTTCTACATCTAATGTCTGAAAAAAATAAAAATGTATTAATAGACAAATCTTCAAACAAAAATTAAAATCCAAAGATAAATTTTATTAAAGACAAAAAGATTAGTAACATGGAAATACCAGAAAGATGATTTTTTAGCGAAAAAATATTTGAAATCGTCAGTACAAGTTAATTAAATATATTAATGATAATAATTCATTGTCTGCATAGTAAGTTTTCAACTTCCACAAATTAATTAAAGTAAATATCAGTTATTAATATCTCCGTTAGTTAAGGAAAAAAAAAATACACCCAACAAATTAATTAAACCTAATCTTTTTTTTTCTTACTTCATCTTTTACTAGGGATCAGTACTATTTTCACTTACCTTATAACGTGATTCGAATTCTTAATCTATCGATCAATGAAGAATATGTTCAAACACTTAAACAAACTTCATTTGTCAAAATTAAACCTACGAATAGGCAAAACACTAAAATGCAATAAGGTTCCATTTTACGGGCCAGCATTGCTTCATATATTCGAGTCAGCAACAGTTAATTTTCAACAAATATATTCATTATATATATATTAAATATATTGAGAAATGAAAACTACTGCTGACAAGAAGATATGTAACAATCGACCCGCTATTAACCATATGATGAATAAATTTCTCCATGTTTATTTTAACAACATATTTTTTTTTTTGGTGTGTCTAGAAATGCAAGAACTCCTCTCAATTTATAGGAATCAACTTAGAGCCTAAATACATAAAAAGGAAAAGAGACATTAATTTTTCTCCACACATATTAATTTTTGGCTCCAAAAATATACTAATAGTGAAGTCTTTAGTAAATAGACTTATATCTATAATAAATAGATATGAGCCTCACATAACAGAAAAAAGTTAAAGAAATTTAATTTAGTCAAAATTCATCAGATGAATGCTTAAAGTTAGCATGACTTTTCATTTATACATCTTAAATAAGTCTTGTAGATGTTAAACACACGAAGTAGGCCTTTACTGTATCATTTTGACGCTTTTCACGACACCTCAAATACAACTTACGTGAAGTATTTAAATGAAAAATCGAACTAATTTTAAGTGTCTACCGATGAATTCTGCCTTGAATTTAACTCTATATATATTCCATGCAATTATAAATGATCAATTTTATTGACATATAATTGATACTTTTTTTTATACTCTAAATTAACATATGCTTAAAATTGATCACGTAAAATCGTATTACAAATTCGTTCTGTTGACGACGAGTTTTTTTACACTCTAGAATTATTATACACATGAATTTGGTCACGTAAAATTTTATTGCAAATTCATTCTATTGACAAAAATTGAAATACTGATTTTAACGGTGTATTGTTTACTCTTGACAAAATGTTCAGTGGCGTAGCCATATATAACTGTTCAAGGTGGCCAATCGGATATCCTTGTTAAAAAATTATATTATGTATATAGAAAATTGTACGAAATATATAGGTCAAAAATTATTTTTCATATATATATATATATATTAAATCTTGGACACTCTTAATGAAATTTCTGACTTCATTGAATTAGGCCTCCAGATTTTGTATTCTTTAACATTAAATGTGTCATTTGAATATTTTAACAAAGACTTTTCCTCTAATAAAAAAGTTATTGGACTTCTTAAGTTTCACAATAAAAAGATGGAAAAATTCTTTTGGCCAGAAAATTTGGCCAGAACGGTAAAATAACATATTTCACACTATGTTATTTTTTCTTTTTGAACTTTTTATCCTTTTAACTTTAATACCTTTTAATTAAAAAATGGAAAAAATTAGTTTATTTTAAAATAAAAAGGATATTATAGATTTTTTAAATTTCTTGCCAAATTCTGGCCATTTAGCATTACCTTAAAAAATATGGTGGAATAGTAAAGGTCATCTTTTTCTGATTAGGTTTTCAGAATTTCATTTTTGAGGGTAAAATATTCTGCAATATAATTTAGGAGCTCTAACGAAATCATAACTAATGAACTTTCTAGATTGTGAATTTGAATTAGTCAAATCGATAAATTTCAAATATGGATGATAGAACATGAAAAACTTCTTGCACGAAAATAAAAACCAAACAATTGGCTAAAGTGCGGAAACAAAAAACAAATAAATATATGGAGCAAAACTAAATTAGAAAAAGGAAAATCTATTTTCAAAGGACTTGTGTGATTAAGTGTAATAGCAAGCAACACAGAAATGTCTTTAACGCATACTCCTTCTGTCCACTTTTATTTGTCATGTTGCGCTTTTCGAAAGTCAATTTGATTAATTTTTAAAGTTAAATTAGATTACGTTAATTCGATATTTTTTTTAAAAAATTAGATATTCAAAAACTATACGAAAAGTACTATAAGTTGCAATTTTTTGCATATCAATATGATGAAAATATACATCGTAAAATGTTGGTCAAAGTTCTTATTGTTTGACTCTAAAAAAGGAAACCATGACAATTAATTGTGGACGGAGGGAGTAATTCACATAATTTATTGAGTGTGAGTTAGTACCAAATTATTATAGAATCTCATCATATGCATGAAAATGCTACAATTTCAGAGATATTCACTAAGGATTATTTCACATATATCTCATCGTGTTACGTGCAACATATTTAATCAGTTCACTTGTAATATTTCTAAATGAGTAATGAGTAGTAGGAAACAATTTGTCTTCACTAAATTTGGAGTGTCATTCTTCACCACAATAAAAAGAAATTCTTGTGAATTGATCAATAATGAAAGACTTGGGAAAAAGCAAAGAAATAAGTGATAATATTGTGATGAAAAAGACATATTGTGAGTTTTTTCTTTCTTGTTATGCTTGTGATTTTCTTGTTGATGTTAGCAATTATATTTATAGTGATTAATGTGTGTTATATGTATATCTATCAACTACTTTCATTAATGATAATAGTGATATAATATACCTTTTTATCGATACTTTTTAATAAGGTCTTACCAACAAGTCATACCAATCTGAAGATTTTCTATGACTATCTTCATTTACACTAACATGTGTACGTATATATAATACTATTTGCGATAAATTTTCTCAAATATGAAAAATAAACTAAAATAACGAAATACATAAAAAACAGTGGTCTTATTTAACAAGAATGTGAGTATAAATTAAATCTGTATATTTTTTTGATTGTTGTGTCCTGATTTTCCCCTATAATTCGAGGGTTGTTATTTGATCGTTAAGAACGTAGAACAACACTTCAATATTTCGAGTTGATTATGAGGAAGATTGTATTTTGATCACTTTGTTCCTTTGATTTCTTCGTGAATATTCCATGAGTTTTTGAGATGATTATTTTTACTTTAAGAAAGATAATATTTGATGTCTTGGTATCTTTGTGAATATTTAAGAATTTATGAGATATTTAAAATGTCTAATAATTATATATACACACATTTATATATAGGGGCATGAGCTAGGGTCAAGGATCTAGGACAAAGTATTCTTCAAGAAATCCTTACGAACCTTAGGGTTTGAAGAACATGATGAATTATGCTCGTCTTGTAAAGACCTAATTTAAAATTCTATAAAATTTCGATATGTACAATAATGCATTCTTTTAACAGAGCTAAATATGGGAACTATTCTTCAACTAAATAAGTCAAAACAAAAATGGAATTTCATACATGTGAAGGGAGGAATATTTGGAAATTCTGCACTAATATCTCTTTCAAATTCTGACTTCGCTTTTGAATTTAAAAGATAGTGGAATATATAACTATACTCTTAACTTGTCTTGTTTTTTTCAACTACGTACAATACATGAACTATATATTTATCATTGCAAAACCCTTAATTCATTGCAATCAACTTTTTAATTTTTTGTAATTTGTGTTTTCCGACACATATTTACTATTTATCGCCGTATATTTGTTATTCTTATAGGGACGATAAAATTAGCCTATGCAAATATAACATGGGCATGTAAGTTGTGGGGTCTGACATGGACATGCCCAAAATTTCCATGCTTACGTAGCCAATTGTTTGTTTATGTGTTAGTATCATGTATGTTATCCTAATCATATCGATCTGACTAATTCTAATTTACGGATCTAGAAATTAAATTAATAATTAAGGTGTTGATAGTGTTTAGAATTTTAAATTCGAGACTCTAATTAAGAAAATAAGAAATTCGCTATTCCACCATATCTTTTGATAGGGAGTCTTAAGAGGTGTAGTTACCTTATTATTAAGAAGAAAGGATTTTTGTTAAAATTGCTTTAGATTAATCTCACACCAAAATGAGAAGAAAATAAGGGATTTATAAGTTGTAAGGGCATGTTCAGGATTCAAATGTCACATTTTATGACCTTTGAATAAATTGATTAATTAGGTAGGTCATCCATGCATATATTTAAATTCAAGGCAGAATTCATCGATAGACACTTAAAATTAATACAATTTTTCACTTAGATATCTTACATAAGTTTTGTGTTTGTGCTATCTAAAAAAGCGTCAAAACGACACAGTACAAGACTTGTTTAAAGTGTTTAAATAAAAAGTCATAACAACTTTAATTATCTTTCTGATAAATTTTGACTAAATTTAATTTCCTCATTCTTTTATCTGTTATGTGAGGCTCATATCCATTTATTATAGATATGTCTATTTACTAAAGACTTGACTATCAATATTTTTTTGGAGCCAAAAATTAATGTGTGGAGAAAAATTTATGTCTCTTTTTCTTTTTATGTATTCAGGCTCTAAGTTGGTTCCTATAAATTGAGAGGAGTTCTTGCATTTCTAGACCAACCAAAAAAAAAAAAAAATTGTTAAAATGAACATGGAGAAATTTATTTATCATATGGTTTAATAGCGGGTCGATTGTTACATATCTTCGTGTCAACAACAGTTTTCATTTTTCAATATATTTAATATATATATATAATGAATATATTTGTTGAAAATCAACTGTTGTTGACTCGAATATATGAAGCAATCTCAATCCGTAAAATGGAACCTTATTACAAATTAGTGCTTTGCCTATTCGGTAGGTTTAATTTTGACACTTATCCTTTGACTCCAAGAAAATTTATCTCCGGAATTTTAATTTTACTTGAAAATTTGTCAATTAATATTTTTTTTTCAGGCATCAGATATATAAAGTGGTACTCATTAGTATCAAATCGGAGCAACAAGATTTTCGGATAAAAGTAACCAATATATATATATATATATATATATCCTAAAAATAAGATGTAATTTTAAAAATAAAATTGATATAATAATTTTAGAGTACTTTTATTTTATTTTATATGATGAATATTTTGCTTATTCACTCTTTTGTGTTGTGTTTACATTAATTACAAGTGTTTTAGGAGTATAAATAGATAAGACCCAATAAATAAGATGTAAATGTGGATTGACAAAATTAAAAAATTAATTATTGCAATAAAATTATAGTCATGAATTGAATATTACGACGATTATATATAAATGAATTATGTTTCTTTATTATAATTACGATAGTTTTAAACCACCACTCTATGAAAAATGTCGCATTAACCAAGGGATATTGCGGAAATTATATATAAATATTACGATGTTGATAGTTTGTAAAAAAATCGTAATACATTTATGACAAAAAAAATTGTGGCATTTTCACATGACACTTGGGGGTCGTTTGCTTGGAACAAATTATCCCAGGATTAGTTATCCTGAGGTTAGCTATCCTGGGATAACTTATCCCACCATGTATATGGGATAACTTATTCCATCACTATGATATAAATGGTGGGATAAGTTTCCAAACATGACAATCAAACAAGATACAAAATTTTTATTCCATCACTATTTATTTTTATCTGTCACACCAAACGACCCCTTAGTATATTGTGGCGATTTTAAACTGCCGCATTATAAAATCGCAATTGTGTAAGACTCTTACAAAGGTTAATTTGAGATTTAGACTCCTAGTTTTTCTCCGTAATTCAATAATCGTTAATATAGTGTGTTTTCGAACGAAGGATGATGCAGACCTCCATGTGATATATTTGATTGCCAACAATGTTGGACATCACTTTGATATATATTTTGAGTCGGTCGATCTTGATGAAGATTACATCTTGATTATTTCGACTTTGATAAAAATAATATTTGATGCCTTGATTTTTTTGTGAATATTATAAGAGTTTATGAGATTTTGAGATTATAGCTTTTACCTTTAGAAAGACAATATTTGATATTTGGATATCTTTGTGAATATTCAAGTGCTTATGAAATATTTGAGATGCCGTGATACACCCATTTATATAGGCATATGCTAGGATCTAGCTAAAATCGATATATTATATAGTCCCTCCGTCCACAATTAATTGTCATGGTTTCCTTTTTTAGAGTCAAACAATAAGAACTTTGACCAACATTTTACGATGTATATTTTCATCATATTGATATGCAAAAAATTGCAACTTATAGTACTTTTCGTATAGTTTTTGAATATCTAATTTTTTTTAAAAAAATATCGAATTAACGTAATCTAATTTAACTTTAAAAATTAGTCAAATTGACTTTCGAAAAGCGCAACATGACAAATAAAAGTGGACAGAGGGAGTATAACTGAAGTAGAAACTTGAATTATACTTATTATTCCACTAGTGATCAGTGTATATATTTCACAAAATTGCCCTCAAGTTCTTCATAAATAACTTATTAAATAATTTTGTTTAACACATAATTTCAAAATTGTATCACAACATCTCAAATATTTTCCCATAAAAATCCAAATTAGATTTGATAATCCTTACTCACATATATTGAACATATATAAAACTTAAGACACACATATATTTGTGAAAAAAATAAATCAATATAATATCTCAAAAAGAAAATAATCTTCTTGGAGTATTTCCACAATCTTTGAAATAAACATTTGTCAATATTGCTAGCTCTTGAATTCCTTTATTGCCATTACCATTATATTATACTCTTTTATTAACCCTTTAATTCCCTTTTATATTAAATAGAAAATCTTCAAGTTGGTTTGACTTCTTGTGATTAAATCAATGAAAGTAGTTGATTGGATAAATATGACATACATTGATTAATCACAACTATAATACAAGTGTCAAATCACTATTATCTTTAATGAAAGTAGTTGATAGATACATACTTCTCTGTTCCTAATTACTTGTCCACTTTTTCTTTTATAGTTGTTCCTAATTACTTGTCTATTTTGACAAATCAAGAAAGAATAATTTTTTTTTACCTATTATACCCTCAATTAAATGACTAATTACTTTGAAAAATGTAGAACTTTTCACCCACTTCATAATTAATAGGGGTAAAATGGTAAACTCATTATGTTATTAATTATTTTCTTAATATGTGTGCCAATTCAAAAATGGACAAGTAAATAGGGACAGAGGGAGTATAAAACACATTAATCACTATAAATATAAGTGCTAATAACATCAACAAGAAAATCACAAACCTCATCACAATATTATCACTTAGTACTTTGCCTCTTCCTACTTAGTTTTTCATCATTGATCAATTCACAATAATTGTTTTTAGCTCATGTGAAAAATGAAACTCCAAATTTAGTGAAGCCAAAATGTTCTCTATTTGGAGGACCTATGACGGACTATTTGATGGAATCAGGACACCATTATACTCTTGCTGGACTCATTACTCCCAACGTAAATAATACCATTTTTTGTGAGATGAAATTACGTGAAAAACATGGGGGTTTCATGTTGTATGACTCAAATGACACGAAAACTTGTCACTATAGGAGTGGAGAATATTGTGAGTGGTACGTACATGAAGATGGATTGTGCATGTTGCGGTTGCAAGCAAATGTGTGATGTTCAAATGGGATACTACTACTCATTACTTATTTAGAAATATTGCAAATGAACCGACTAAATATGTTTCACGTAACGCGAGGAGGTCTGCATCATTCTTCGTTCAAAAAATACACTATTAACAATCATTAAATTACGGAGAAAAACTAGGACATGAATAAAATAAAAAAATATAAATTTGTATTTACAATCTTGATAAAGAAGATCACTTCTTTATTTATTTATTTATTTACTTGTTGCAAATAGTATTAAGTATATACATGGTTAGTGTAATAAATAAGTTAGTATGACTTATTGGTAATTTACCTTATCAAATAGTATAGATAAAATCAATAAAAAGAGATATATTATCACTATTATCATTAATGAAAGTAGTTGATTCTATAAATATGACATACATTGACCAACATGGGTTGTGGTGCACTAGTGTTTCACCTTTAACCAGAGGGCTCGAGTTCGAGCCTAGGTATGAAATTTTTTTTGTTGGGAGCGCCACCCTCAAATGGACCCTGCAGTGCGCGATCCAAATTTAATCGGAGCTCTAATGTGATCTGCGGACACCAAATAATATATATGACATACATCTATATCTCTTTTTTGTCTAACAGATTTTTTTTTGGGTGATATAAAAGGCACTGCCACCATACGGCAGAAAAAATTTAAATTAAAAAAAAACTCTAGTCCAAATTTCTACTTTAAGTAATATATAATCAACGAATAATAAGAAAGAGATGGTTGTAGCATCCTAGCTCAGGCCTTATTAATGAGTGCATAATTCTAACGAGGCATCTCGAATATTCTAAAAGCTCTTGACTATTCACGAAAATATCAAGATAGCAAATTCTTTCATCTCTAAATCTGATAAACTCTTAAAATATTTATAAAAAAATCAAGAAATTAAATATTATTTTCATCAAAGCCGAAGTGATTAATATGCAATCTTCCTCAAGATCAACTCAAAATATCAAAGTGTTGTCAGGTATTCCGTGAAATTAATATTAGTTGAGGTAAACGAAAGTTGATCTGAACATCACGATCACTAAAAAAATTGAAGTGTTATTTGACATTCTTGGCGATTAAATACATCACAAAGAGATCTACATTATTCTTCGTTTACAAAATATAGTATTAATATAATGACCCTCAAATTATGAATAAAAATTAGGGGAGAAAAATCAAAAGAATACCTAGACCATATTTAGATAGTGTAAATATAAGATAAGATAGTCATAGAAAATCTTCAAGTTGGTATGACTGGTTGGTAAGACCTTATCAAATAGTATCAACAAAAAGGTACTCCCTCCGTCCACAATTGTTTGTCAGGGTAAGGTCATGCACATCCCTCAAGGAAAATTTAATACAAGATATAATTTGACTAATATAACCCCACTATATCAAGAATACCAAAAGTCCACATAACTTTTCAATTGAACTACACAATCATTAAGGGCAGAATTGGAAAAAAGTGACTAATTATTTCTTGATTGTTTAAATTGACAATTAATCTTGGACATCTATTTTTAGTATACCTGCCAAACAATTATGGACGGAGGGAGTATATTATATGACTATTATCATTAATGATAGTAGTTGATATATTATATAAATATGACATACATTGATTAATTACTATAAATATAAAGGCCAAATCACTTTTACCATTAATGAAAGTAGTTGAATGATACATATGATACACATTAATCACTATAAATATAAGTACCAATATCAACAAGAAAATCACAAGCATAACAAGAAAAGAAAAAAAACTCACAATATGTCTTCCTCATCACAATATCACTTAGTACTTTGCCTCTTCCTACTTAATTCTTCATCAATCATCAATTCACAAAAAATATTTTGTTGTTAAGATTAAAAATGAACGCAAGTTGTTCTCTAGATGGATTAGAACCTCCTACGGACATTCCGATCGAATCGAAAAGGATTATTATTAAATTGATGGATGCTTTGATCCCAAAGGAAATAACACCTTTTCTTGTGAGATGAAATCACGCAAAAAACATGGGGTTTTCATGTTGTTTGACTCGAATGACAAGAAAACTTGTCACACTGTTGATGGAGATTGTGAGTGGAGCATAAGTGAAGATGGATTGTGCATGTTGGTTGAAGACAAATGTGTGATGTTTAAATGGGATACTACTACTAATTACTCATTTAGAAATATTGCAAGTGAACCAACTAAATATGTTGCACTTGATACGATGAGACTTATATCAAATAATCCTTAGTGAACATCTATGAAATTGTAGCAATTTTATGCATATGATGAGATTCTATAATAATATGGTACTACTCTTGTTATTTTTTCTTCATCTCTTCCTAAGTGAATATATTGTTGAAAATCTTACGGAAAACAATATCTATAGAGAATTCTTGAAAAGCTTGAGGCAGTGTGTGTCAAAGACACTGTTCTTAAGGATATTTCATATGATATAAACGTATTATCTATCTAAGATTCAAGAAGCTCTTCTAGTATAAAATTAAGAGTCAGAATCTACGAAGATTAATAGAAGAAAAACAGAATATAAAAGAGATAAGTGAACGAATATCTCTATTCTTCTATCCACAAAAGTGAAATTGTTGGTGGTAATAAAAGGGAATTAAAGGGTTAATAAAAGAGTATAATATAATGGTAATGGTGATAAAGGAATTCAAGAGCAATATTGACAAATGTTTATTTCAAAGATGGTTACAACTATTGTGGAAATACTCTAGAAGATTATTTTCTTTTTGAGATATTATATTGATTTATTTTTTTCACAAATATATATGTGTCTTAAGCTTTATGTTCAATATATATGAGTAAAGATTATCAAATCTAATTTGGATTTTTCTGGGAAAAAAATTTGAGATGTTCTGATATAATTTTTATGTGTTAAGCAAATTATTTATTAATTAAGTTATTTAATTATGAAGAACTTGAGGGTAATTTTGTGAAATATTATACAGACTCACTAGTGGAATAATAAGTCTAGTCCAAGTTTCTACTTAATTTATATATAATGAGATACCAGATCCTAGTTCATGCCTTTATAAATGAGTGTATAATCTTGGATATTCACAAAGATTTCAAGATATCAAAATATCAAATACTTACTTCATAAAGTAAAGGTTATCATCTCAAAATCTTTTAAACGCCTTGAATATTCACAAAGAAATTAAGTCAAGACAATAAATATTGTTCTGATAAAGCGGAAGTGAAATTAGTATTGAAATGTTGTCTAACGTTTATAGAGATTAATACATCACAAGGAGGTTAACATTATTCTATTTTAAAAAAAGTACGATATTAATAACCCTCGAATTACAAAAAAAAAACTAGGAAAAAGGAATCGAAAAAATATACAAATTTGTACTCATAATCTTGATAAATAAAATATATCATTTATTTATTTATTTCGTAATAACAGTTTATTTTTCATACCTAGAGAAAATTTATTACAAATAGTAATAAGTATATACATGATTAGTGTGAATAAGATAGTCATAGAAAGTCTTCAAGTTGATATGACTTGTTGGTAAGACCATATTAAATAGTATCGATAAAAAGATATATTACTCCCTCTATCCCTAATTACTTGTCCACTTTTCTTTTTATAGTTGTCCATAATTACTTGTTCATTTTGACAAATCAAGAAAGAACAATTTTTTTTTACCTATTATACCCTCAATTAAATGATTATTTTTTTTAAAAAATGTAGAACTTTTCATCCACTTCATAATTAATAGGGATAAAATGGTAAACTCACCATGTTATTAATTATTTTCTTAATAGGTGTGCCAATTCAAAAGTAGACAAGTAGTTAGGAACAGATGAAGTATTACCAAAGTATATCATTAATGCGAAAGTAGTTGATTAGACAAATATGGCATACATTGATTAACCACTATATTATAAGTGCTAAATCACTATTATCATTAATGAAAGTAGTTGATTGATACATATAACACACATTTAATCACTATAAATATTATAAGTATTAAACATCAACAAGAAAATCACAAGCATAACAAGAAAGAAAAAAACTCACAATCAATATGTCTTCCTCATCACAATATTATCACTTATTTATTTGCCTTTTTCTACTTAGTTTTTCATCATTGATCAATTCATCACAAGAAGATATTGTTATTATAGTGAGTAATCAAACTCCAAATACAGTGAAGGCAAAGTGTTCTCCTAGAGGGATCAGTACCTACAGGGGACATTTTATTGGAATCAAGACAGGTTTATACCCTCGTAATACCCTTTGAGCCCAAAGGAAATAATACCTTTTCTTGTGAGATGAAATTACGTGAAAAACATGGGGTTTTCAAGTTATTTGACTCAAATGACACGAAAACTTGTCACGATAGAGATGAAGATTGTGAGTGGAAAATACTTGAAGAGGGATTGTGCATGTTAGCATCAAGTGATTGTGTGATGTTCAAATGGGATACTACTCATTACACATTTAGGAAAATTACAAGTGAACCGATTAAATATGTTGCACGTAATGCAATGAGATATATGTCAAATAATCCTTAGTGAATATATCCATAAAAAATGTAGCATTTTAATGCATATGAGATTAATTCTATAATAATATGGTTCTAACTCTTGTAATTTTACTTCATCTATCTAAGTGAATATCTGGTGTGGGAAATCTTATAATAAATACTTTATTACGCTACTTGTAGAGAATTTTTGAAAGCTTAAGGTGTGTCATAAATGACACTGTTTTAAGGATATTTCACCCAATATACGTGTTTTCTCCAAAATTCAACAAAGTTTTCTAGTACAAAACTAGGAGCCAGAATCTAACGTAGACTAATATATTAAAAACCCAACTTAAGAGAAAGATAAGTGAAAGAGTATATCTGTTCTTCTATCCACAAAGGTGAAATTGTTATGTTTTGTGGTAATAAAAGGGAATTAAAGGGTTAATAAAAGATTACAATGGTATTGACAATAAAAAATATGTTTCAATGTCAATATAATTAGCCATTAAGGTTGTTAAAAGAGCAATGACAAATCTTTATTTCAAAAATGGTTACAAAGATTGTGGAAATACTCCAAGAAGATTATTTCCTTTTTGAGATATTATTTTGATTTTTCTCACAAATATGTGTCTTAAGCTCTATGTTCAATACATGAGTAAAGTTAATCAAATCTAATTTGGAATTTTATGGGAAAATATTTGAGATGTTTTGATATAATTTTGAAATTATGTGTTACGAAAATTATTTATTAAGTTATTTACGAAGAACTTGGGGGAAATTTTGTGAAATATATACACTCCGTAGTGGAATAATAAGTCTACTCCAAATTTCTATATTCAGTTGCATAATGTGATCTTAGATTCTTGTTCATGCTTATATAAATGGATGTATAATTTTGATGAGACATTTCTGTTGAAGATAAAGAAAACTGAAGACATGGAACATGCCGTTGAACAATCTGGTTCAATCAACGTGTAGGACGAAGGTAGAGTCGCTCTAAGTTTAGGTCACTTATATCAACTAGGTTGTTACTCATTGTACTAGCTAGAGTCGACTAGTATTAAATTACGACTAGGATTATATTACAACTAGCTAAGATTGGATTATTTATAATTGCTTTATTATTATAGTGGTAATAGATATTGTAGTCTAAGTATAATTAACTTAGGACTCTACACAATTCTCTCCCTATATAAATAGCATGTACTGAACAATTTTAATCATCAATACAATCCTTGATTTAAGTGACCTAAACGTAGAGTGACTCTAACTCCGTAAGTTGATTGGACCAGGTTGTTCAACCTGTTCCATGTCTTCAGTTTTTTTTATCTTCAACAATCTCGAATATCCCATAACCTTTTGGATTTTCACAAAAATATGAAGATACTAAATACTGTCTTTCTTAAACTAAAAGTTATATCTCAAAATCTCATATGAAATATCGAATGATTGTCTGATATTCATGGCAATCAAATACATCATAAGAATTTGTACTCACAAATCACAATCTTGATAAATAAACTTTTTTTTTCATATTTTAAAAAAACTTATTGCAATAGTATTATACACATGGTTAGTGTAAATAAGATAGTCATAAAAAATCTTCAAGTTGGTATGACTTGTTGGTAAGACTTTATCAAACAGTATCAATAAAAAGAGATACTCCCTCCGTTTCAAAAAGAATGACCTCTTTTCCTTTTTGGTCTGTTTCAAAAAGAATGACCTCTTTCTTTTTTTGGTAACATTTTAATTTTAGCTTTCCACATGGCATGTTTAAGGCCACAAGATTAAAAGGAAATTTTGTACATTTGACATAACTTTAATTTAGGACCACAAGATTCAAAAGTCTTCTTTATTTTCTTAAATTCCGTGCCAAGTCAAACCAGGTCATTCTTTGTGAAACAGAGGGAGTATGTATTATCACTATTATCATTAAATAAAGTAGTTGATAGATAAATATGATAAATATGACATACATTGATTAATCACAGCTATAATATAAGTGCTAAATCACTATTATCATTAATGAAAGTAGTTGATTGATACATATGATACACATTATTCACTATAAATATAAGTACCAATATCAACAAGAAAGTAAAAAAAAAAACTCAACAATGTCTTCCTCATCACAATATTATCACTTATTTCTTTGCCTTTTCTTACTTAGCTTTTCATCATTGATCAATTCAAAAGAAGTTGATTTTGTTGTTGTAGTAGGTAATGAAGCTCCAAATACAGTGGACATACATTTTTCTCTAGAAGGAGTACCTGCGGGGGTCCTTTCGATAGAACCAAAACAAGTTTATAAACTCATAGCACCCTATGATCCCAAAGGAAATAATACCCTTTCTGGTGAGATGAAATTAGGTAAAAAACATGGGGTTTTCAAGTTATTTGAATCGAATAACACGAAAATATGTCACGATAAGGATGGAGATTGTGAGTGGAGAATACGTGAAGATGGATTGTGCATGTTGGTTGCAAGCAAATGTGTGATGTTCAAATGGGATACTACTCCTTACTCATTTAGAAAAATTACAAGTGAACCGATTAAATATGTTGCACGTAACGCGATGCGATATGTGTCAAATAATCCTTAGTGAATAACTGAATATATATATATCCATGAAAAATAATGTAGCATTTTCATGCATATGAAATTCTATAATAATATGGTACTAATTCTTCTAATTTTACTTCTATCTCTCTAAGTGAATATCTGATGGGAAATCTTATAAAAAATACTTTATCACGCTATTTGTAGAGAATTCTTGAAAGCTTAAGGCGTGTCATAAATGACATTGTCTATAAGAATATTTCACCCAATATATATGTGTATTCTTCAGAATATATTCAACAAATTCTTCTAGTACAAAAATAGAAACCAGAATCTAACATGGATTAATAGATGAAAAATCCAACTTAAAGAAAGATAAGTGAAGGAGTATCTCTATTCTTCTATCCACAAAAGTGAAATCGTTTTGTTTTGTGGTAATAAAAGGTAACTAAAGGGTTAATAAAAGATTAAAATGGTATTGACAATAAAGAACATGCATGTTTCAATGTCATATAATTAGCCACTTAGGCAATTTGAGAGCAATGAGAAATCTTTATTTCAATTGTGGAAATAATCCAAGAAGATTATTTTCCTCTTGAGATATTATATTGATTTTCCTCACAAATATGTGTCTTAAGCTTTATGTTCCACTACAAGGAAAAGGTGAATTACATGGAGATTTTTCTGGGGATTAGTATGAAAATTTGCAGGAAAATAAATTTCCTGCAGATTTTCATACTAATCCCTAGGTAAATCCCCTAGGACCAGAGTCCTTCAAAGCGAAAGAAGTTCCGATCATAGACAGCTTCTAAAAGAAGAGAAAAGAGAAGAGGGGCAAGGGTTTTTCTCTTATGATTGGTGTTCCCTATACTCCCATTCTCCTTTTGGTGGAATTCTGTCTCACCTCCAATTAGCTTTTGGCCTCTATTCCAGAGGTCGGGCTTCATTTCATAAGCGGTTCAATACATGAGTAAAGATTATCAAATCTAATTTTGAATTTAATGGGAAAAATATTTGAGATGTTCTGAATATAATTTTGAAATTATGTGTTAAACAAATTAAACTTGGGGAAATTTTGTGAAATATATACAATCTCCCTAGTGGAATAACAAGTCTAGTCCAAATTTCTATATAAGTTACATAATGTGATCTTAGATTCTTGCTCATGCATATATAAATGGATGTATAATTTTGACTAGGTATTTAGAATATCCTCTAAATTTTTGGATTTTCACAAAAATATGAAGATTTTAAATACTGCCTTTCTTAAAGTAAAAACTATCGTCTCAAAATCTCATTAACTCTTAGGATATTCACAAAGAAATCAAGACATCAAATAATGCTTTTATCAAAGCGGAAGTGAAATATCGAAGGGTTGTTTGATGTTCATAGCGACCAAATACATCGCAAGGAGGTGAACATCATTTTCATTTTTAAAAATATGCTATTAACGATCCTCAAATTACAAAATAAATTAGGAGAGAAAAATCAAGAAAATATATAAATATGTACTCACAAACCACAATCTTGATAAATAAAATATATCACTTCTTTATTTATTTCGCAATTACAATTGAAAAAATTTATTGCAAATAGTATTATCCACATGGTTAGTGTAAGAGTCATAAAAAATCTTCATGTTGGTATGACTTATTGGTATGACTTGTTGGTAAGACCTTATGAAATAGTATCAATAAAAAGGTATATTATATCACTATTATCATTAATGAAAGTAGTTGATTAGATACATATAACACACATTAATCACTATAAATATAAGTGCTAACACCAACAAGAAAATCACAAGAAAGAAAAAAGTCACAATATGTCTTCCTCATCACAATATCACTTAGTATTTTGCTTTTTCCTACTTAGTTTTTCATCATTGATCAATTCACTAGAATATTTTGTTGTTATAGTGACTAATGAAACTAAAGATACAGTTAACACAAGTTGTTCTGTAGATGGAAAACCTAAGATAGATACTCCGATGGAATCAGGAGTGTCTTATCAAATGTCACCTTCCTTTAATCCCAAAGGAAATAATACCGTTTCTTGTGAGATGACATTACGTGAAAAACATGGGGTTTTCATGTTGTTTGACTCAAATGACAAGAAAACTTGTCACACTGTTGATGAAGATTGTGAGTGGAGCATACGTGAAGATGGATTGTGCTTGTTGGTTGAAGACAAATGTGTGATGTTTAAATGGGATACAACGCATTATAACTCATTTAGAAAAATTGCAAGTAAACCAATTAAATATGTTGCACGTAACACGATGCAATATATGTCAAATAATCCTTAGTGAATAAACATCTATGAAGGATGTAGCATGTTCATAATCATGCATATGAAATTCTATAATACTATATGGTACTAAATTACTCTTACTATTTTGCTTCATCTTTATGTGTCTAATGGCTCTATAACACTACTTTAGTATTAATAAGCTTTAAAATTGAATCGAATCAACCAATATACAACCTGATTCACGAGTTAATCTATATATGTTGTGTATACGTATAAATATTCTTTGTGGATTATGAAAGATTGTAAAGGATCATATTTCTATTTTTACATTTTAATAGAAAAAGAATGACGAAATATTTACCTTTTTTACTTTTAATAAGAAGAATAATGTAAGCATAATAATACTGCATGTTGGAAAATATAGATATTGAGTTTAAGAATTTTGAACTGACATTAATTGTACAATATTTTTATATCATCAAATTAATTTGTATTTATTTAAAATATTTTAAAAGTTATAACAGTAAGTGTATATAATTTAGGTCCATAATAATAATACGTTAACCCTAATTATTTTTTTGTTTGACCATTAGCTGAAGAAAAAACTAATGAGTTATAAAATTAAATCATACGAAATAACAATGACAATTTTATCATGGCCTTCTCACTACCGATCCAATGCAAGGATAAATATCTCAACAAATAAAATATCAACAAGTAAAAGTATTTAAAATACCGCACAAATTAATCCAAACATCATAATTAATTTTAAAAAAATCAAAACACATTAACCAAAACAAAAAAAATCCTCATAAAATCCAAAAAAAAAACCCAACAATAACATAAATCTCTAAAAATACTATAATATAAAAAAAAATAAATCAAAATCTACTAAAGAAAAATGCAACTATTCCATCATCCTAGAATTTGGCATCATCATCTTAGCATTACCAAAATTCTTAGCCATATCAGGATTTTGTTCCATAAATTGTTTAAGCATATCTTGATTCTTAATCTCCTCACTTGATGGAAGTCCCATTTGTTTTTGTCTTTGATCAAACATCATTTTTTCAACTGCTGCTCTTGTTTCTGTGTCCAAATCAGACAATTTACTTGGTTCTGGCTCAACTTTTTGTGTGTCAATTTCTTGTCCACCTTTGAATAAACTTTTCCACCAATCAGATTTGTTTTGTTTTGTTAAAAGAATTGATATCTCTTTTTGATCTTCTAAACTCCAATAACATTCATCAACTTTAACTCCCTTGAAATATTCACCATCTAATATTAGTGGTTGGTTTTTTAGTCCAACTTTGAGAGTATTGGTCTTGAATTCCACAATTATGAATCTTGATTTTGTACCTAAGGTAAAAAAAGTAAACAAAATTGGAACTTTCATTAAGGACATTCAGATACTTTATTGTATATGGCAAAAAAAATCAATAATCTATGTAAAAGGATTTAAAATGTACTAATAGATTGTCACGATTGAAATTTAAACAAGTGATCTAAAACATATTTTTGGACTCGGCCCTTTTAATTTCATTAGAGAGATTCGATTATTTAAACCAAGAATTCATACAAAGGGATTTATTGAACGTCACACTTAGAATTTAAATAAGATATCTAAAGCAACCCTAAACGTAAAGGGATTCAACGATTTATATATAATCAGAAAAATTTCTTTTCGCCTTATAAAACACATAATAAATTAAATTATTATATACCTGGAGGAACAGGGACATTGATGGTAACTTCTTGAAGAGATTGTCCCCATGAATAATTCTCCATATCAAGTCCATTGGACTTATTTGGCTTAAGTTTCTCTTCTTTTGGGGTTGAAGATGAATGCTCTTCTTCTTTGGGGGCTAAAGTAGAAGAATTTTCTTGTTCTTTCTCAATAATCTCCATGGTTTGGTCTTGATTTTCTTCTTGATAATCTGAAAGAATTGCCATTCTTGAAAAAAATATTAAACAATTTTTTATCACAAGTAGAAGAGAAAATTATGTGAATTGATGTGAGAATTTTGGGAGAATAATTGGGTGTATATATAGGGAAAATAAAATCCGTTTTTGTTAAGAATTAGAATCCTTGGTGTAAAAAAAAAAGAATCCTTAGTGTAGTTGGAAAGTCCTTAAAGTTATTATTAACCGACTTAATAACCTTTTTTTCCTAATTTTTATTTATTTATTTTCTAGAATTTCGAATTGTAAAAGTAAAGAAAAATAAATATTTAGTGTGAATTAAATTTTATATTAGAAAAAAGGCAAGTATTATACTTTTCCTAGTAAACCGACTCTAGACTTCTTTTCCTAACTAATTAATAATGCTTTAGGTAACTTTTTTATTTTATTTTATTTTTATTTTTAATGTTACTAGTTAACCAAAGAGATAGATAAAATTAATTTATTTTTTAAATATAAGACTTTGTTTGAGTCCTACATGAATAAATATTTCTGTTAGATAATCGTATTTTTTAAATATGTCTTAACCAAACGAGGGGTGTAGTGAAATAGATAAAAAATACTTTACTTTTTAATTATAAGATGCAGTTCAAATCCTAGATATATAAATATTCCCGTTGGATAATGGCTTCCCTTAAATATGTCTTAACGGGAATTGGAATTAATCGATTTTTTAATACGAATATTAAATATTGAATGGAAAATGAAAAACAACATGGAAATTATGTTTAATTCCCACAATGTTGTAAGAAATAAGGGGCAAGACCTTTTATTTCTTTTGCTTGTCGTTTAATGTCCGATATTTATATTAAAGTCTCTATTAATTTGAATTTGCGTCACATGACCCTCTAAAGAAGAAGGGATGTTATTGAAAAAATAATAATCTGTTTTTCCATAGCTCAAGCCCTAAATATGACATCTAATTAAGAATTAAAAAATTATATTTATCTTACTATAGTTCTCTCTGATGAAGAGTATTCAATCTAACTTTTGTAGGACTAAGATAAAGGGAATAATTAATACTCCTTTTTACTTGAATTATATAAAATAAAGACAATTTATGGCTAACATTGAGTTTATAATCTATTCATGACTAGTGATACAAAATTTCGAATTTTAATTCAAATAGATAATATATCATAGGTTTTTTTTTTAATATCTTTATTCTGAATTGACACAATGTTTTTAGGCTATAATTCAATCAATAACGAGTCTTACGGTATGTTGTTGTTGTTATTAACACTCAGATTTCCTTTTCTTTCTCTAATAATTTACTATAAATACACTCCTTTTTTAATTTTAATTAACACACCAATTCACTAATTTTTTTCCTCTTTTAATTTACTAAAAAAAATGGCAATTCTTTCAGACTATACTGAAGGTGAAAATCAATCACAAGCCAAAAAGGTTGTTGAAGAAGAAAAACAAGAAGAAATTAAAGAAAATGAAAATCAAGAATCAATTAACACTTCTTCTTCTTTAGATTCAAAAAAAGAAGAAGAAAATAAGAAATTAAAGCCAAATCAATTTAATGGTCTTGATATGGAAAATTATACATGGGGACAAACTCTTCAAGATGTTACTATTAATGTCACAGTGCCACTTGGCACAAAATCAAGATTTTTAGCTGTGGATATCAAGAACAATTCCATCAAAGTTGGACTCAAGAATCAACCACCAATTGTTGAAGGTGTGTAATTAGATAATTTTGTTTATATACATAAACGTCGAAGCAGATTCAGAATTTAACTTTTATTGAAATCGATAATTTTTAACTTATAAATCTAAGTTTCGTGTCAAAATATTGAGATCAGATGAATTCATAACTTTTTAAACTAGATTCGCCACTAGATAGACATGAAATGGGATTGTCACACCTTCTAAGGTACAAATGAGTTCTGAATATTTTTAGTATAGGGTTTTTTTCTCCAAATAACCAGTCAGATTTACTATTTTAAAAAGTCATATACATAAATTATACAAAAGTTATATGCGCATTATACATATATTATACGTATGTTGTCTATTTTTAATTTAAGCAGCTAGTGACCAGCTATTTAGGTTAATTTTTTTTCTTCATATATATGTTTGTACTTCTTATCGAGTTAAACTGGTTGTTACTTGCACTATGCAATAACTTTGTATTCATCGAAATAATATACGAACAATATCTCTTTAAATACGGTTTATTTTGCTAACAAGGTGAACTATTGGAGCCTGTGAAAGGTGATGAATGTTTTTGGAGTTTAGAAGATCAAAAACAAGTAACAATTCTCATGACTAAAAGGAATCAATCTGATTGGTGGAAAAGTTTGTTCAAAAATAGCCCTGAAATTGACACACAAAAAGCTGAGCCAGAGCCAAGTAGACTATCAGAATTGGACTTAGAAACAAGATCAGCAGTTGAAAAAATGATGTTTGATCAAAAACAAAAGCAAAAAGGATTACCAACAAGTGATGAGATACAAAATCAAGATCAAATCAAGAAGATTATGGAAGAAAATCCTGAAATTGCTAAACATTTTGCTAATTCACCTGCTAATGCTGATGGTAAAGGTGGAATGTCTAATATTAGGATGATGTCAGGTGGCGGCGGATTGATGCGTTAAGTGGGAACTTGATGATGAGTCGATCTATCTATATGTCTTGTTTTTACTGTTATATCATAAGTTATTTCATGTTTTAGTTTTTTTTTCTATTATTTTTCGAGTTCGTGGATTTGGAATTATGATCCCAAATGTTTGGAAGCTATTTTCCTAGTTTTAGTTGTTGAAACATGATATATAATCACGTGTGTTGACAAGCGATTTATTTGTTGGAGATGAGTCGATCCACTTACATGTTTCGATTCTACTTTCATATCAAAAGTTAATTACATCATGTATTGCTTGACATAAAATGAATTATGAATTTATTTGTCTTTAATCGATTCTTTTTCACGATTTGATAAATATTTGATAAACCTATACTATTCTCTCTTTTTTTTTCATGTTTAAGTTCTTTTCTACTGCTTTTGGGGTTGGCGTAATTGGAATTAGACATTTCTTATTCATTTTTCAATAAACAATATGTAATTAATTACTGATATAAAAATTGAAAATAAAATTTGTCAAATAAACTCATCAAGTTCCAAGATAAGTTCGAAATTGCTTTTTAAACCCATATTTATTTTCATAGTGTGACCAATAATAGATGTAAAAGGCCCGAGAATGAATTCACTGCCATATGGCTAGACAACTATTCCTAGCAAGACATTTTTTCTTTGGTCTTAACAAAAATGATTCTATCAATTCAGAATCTGTAGTTCTAAATAGGAAAAAAAAAGTGAACATCAAATGCAGTTATAAAAAATTCCCAGCCACCAAAAAAGTAGTAATTGTTATAAAAATATATTTTAAAAGATCAAAATAAATTAAAATAAAATACTATAAGGGCAATAAAGTCATTTCACTATGTGATTCCTCTTCAGCTCCTTGGAATCTTTTGTAAACTGATCTCTGCTCATTGAACAGTAAAGAAAGAAATGATTTTGACACAGTTGAACTACTCACTGCAGAAATCAATCCCCACAATCAAAACCTTAAAAACTCAATTTCCATTTTTGTCCCTTTCATCTCCCTTCAAATTTCTCCACAAAAAAATTTCCACTTTATCACACTACTTTACTTTTCCCAATTCAAGAAACCTATTATTGGTTTAAAGGTCAGTTTTTTGATATATATATGGGCTATGGCAATATTCTTTCTTGATTTTATATGGGTATTTGCTAAAAAGTTGTGATTTTGGGTATACCCTTTAGCTTTTCTTGGACAAATTTTGAGTTATTTGTAGTGTTGATTGATTTTATTGGATTTGTGGTAAAGAGCTGAAATTTGGGTTTTGGGTATTTGAGTTGTTGTGTATGTGATTCTTGAGCTGCTTGGAGTTTGTTGATTTGAGTAGTGGAGTTAGTTTTATTTGATGAAAAGTATGTTGGTTGAGAAAAGGAGTGATTTTTAGTAAACCCAGTAGCTTTTCTTGGACAAATTTTGAGTTATTTGAAGTGTTGATTGATTTTATTTGAGTTTGTGGTAAAGAGCGGAAATTTGGGGTGTTGGGTATTTGAGTTGTTGTGTATGTGATTCTTGAGCTGCTTAGAGTTTGTTGATTTGAGTAGTGGAGTTAGTTTTGTTTGATGATGCCACTACCAAGAAGGAAAAAGTTTGTTGGTTGAGAAAAGGAGTGATCTTTGGTGCACCCATTAGCTTTTCTTGGACAAAATTTGGGTTATTTGTAGTGTTGATTGATTTTATTTGGATTTGTGGTGAAGAGCTGAAATTTGGGGTTTTGGGTATTTGAGCTGTTGTGTATGTGATTCTTGAGTTGCTTAGAGTTTGTTGGTTTCAGTAGTGGAGTTAAGTTTTGTTTGATGATGCCACTACCAAGAAGGAAAAAGTTTGTTGGTTGAGAAAATGAGTTATCTTTGGTACACCCATTAGCTTTTTTTGGACAAATTTTGAGTTATTTGAAGTGTTGATTGATTTTTTTTTGGATTTGTGGTGAAGAGCTGAAATTTGGGGTTTTGTGTATTTGAGTTGTTGTGGAGTTAGTTTTATTTGATGATGCCACAACCTAGAAGGAAAAAGTGGACTGAGGCAGAAGAAAGAACTCTAATTGATAAGTATGGTGAGATGTTATGTGATGGGACTTTAGCTAAAATGAAAACTAGGGAAAAGAAGTATAGACCTATAGCTTTACATGTGAATTCTGTGCACAATGTTCGTGATCCGATCACGTATCCATGGCAATGGACTTGGAAGGATGTGTCCACTAAAGTGCAGAACATGAGGCATCAGTATACACTGGTGAAGCAGAAGATTAAGAAGCCAAACTCTGGGGAGGAGTCGGGTGCTGGGGAGGAGTTCGATTGGATGGAGGGGCTATCTCATTGGTCGAACTTTTTAAGGTATAAGGAAGTGTTTGGGGATGTCAATACACTTGTCTTCAATTGTAGCGACTCCATGGCGGTTGTAGGAGATGGAAATGAAAATAGTGGGGGATTTGATGGGAGTGGTAATGGTATGGGGATTGATCAATTTGGGCATCTAGGTCATGCTGGGGATGGTGATTTTACGGGAGTTATTAATGGGGTTGATCATGGTGTTACAGGTATGGAGTTTGATTATGATGGAGAAGAAGGAGAGGAGAATTTCAATGGTAGTATCAGGAGGAATAATCATTTGAAGGAAGATGCGGATAGTGGATTTGTTTACGAAGACATCGAGCCAACTGGATCTGATACGAGAAAGAAGAAGAAACTAAAAGGGGTGGAGAAGAGGGCGTGGGGTTTTCTTGCAACGCAGTTGGCACAGTTAAAGGAAATGGAAGCTCGGTTTGAGCAGCGTGAAGCTGAGAGGGAGCGGGAGCGGCAGAGGAGAGAACATCTTAGAATAGAACTTGAACAAGAACGTGAGAGAAAATGGGAAGAAAGAGAAAGAGAGAGGGAGGAAAGGGAGAAGGCGAGGGAGAAGTTGCAGAGACAGAGAATTCAAGAATGGGAAGCAATGGAGAAGGAAAGTGAGGAGAGAGAGAGGAGGAGACGAGAGGAACAGCTTATATTTGAGAGAGAACGTGAAGAAAGAATGCACAAGAGGAGATCAGATTGGAAGAAGAGGATTGACGAGATGTTAGGTCAGCATCGAGTTGAAATGAGCCAGGTCCAGACTCGGATACTTCACGAACAACAAAATCTTACTAGTCAGCTTCTTGGAATTTTTTCTCAGTGGACTGGTCATCCAACTGGGCTTTCTGATCACACAGGAGCTAGCAACCATTATCTTTCACAAATGATGCAAAACTTGCACCATGTCAACGGAATGGTTCACGGTGATGCAAGGGTTGTAGATGATGCTCAAGAAGACCAATTTATCGTTGATGGATAAATAAAAGCAAGCTCCTTTTAGTATTTACATCGATCACCTGAATAGGGAAGGTGCATGTACCTTGCAAGAGATGAACATGTGTAAAGGTCAGTAACTTGTAATTGTATTATTTGACATTAGGTTTCTACTCAGAGCCTATGTATTTGAATAATGTTTCCCATATCCCCTTTTTAATGTAGCCAGTATAGAATGTAGAGTTCTCGGCCTTTAAGTTTTTATGTCGCCATTGTTCAATAAAATATTTTGATATATTTATATAATACCATCATTTTTTTTAGTGAACTTTCTTATTTTGTTGTTGTTGTTGACTGGTTCACAAGTAGAATTTAGTGTGCATTTCCAGCTCTACCCTTGGTTCCAAAAGTGTCTCTACACATCTATGTAGGTGGTAGCTTTATCTGCTTTTTCTGATTAGTGGAACATATGTCATCTTGTACGAGAACTCCGTATTTATCACATCTTCTATGAAATCTCTGAATGTACTCCTTAGTTATCACCAAATGGCTCTTAGGCCAAAAATGATGTTAAAAGATGAAACTAAACGACTATGTTAG
The DNA here is from genome assembly GCF_019186545.1 of Solanum stenotomum. Taxonomy (NCBI): domain Eukaryota; kingdom Viridiplantae; phylum Streptophyta; class Magnoliopsida; order Solanales; family Solanaceae; genus Solanum; species Solanum stenotomum. The sequence goes on from NC_064288.1 coordinate 61,182,158, forward strand.
ATAATCACTATTTACCAAATGAGCTCCAACAAAATCTCGCGTTGAAATAGGATTAAAATGTTTGGTCTTGGACCAAAAATATATGCTGGTGATCCAAGACTTGAAGAGTTTAACCTTGATTTCTGTCGTCATATTATAAGTTTATGCTCTTATTTCCAGGCTACTACAATCAAAAACTTGACAATACATGTTGAATTGCACTTGCACACTATGTTGTTCGAACTCTTCTAGAATACCACCATGTGCGTGCTGGATCCTCCAAAAGTAGTGCATTTTTGGAGAATCCGACACGGATATGGCAGCAATTCTGAAGAATCTGAGCAACAGAACTTACAAGTATCAATTTGATGTCCTCAAGATTCCTCATGACATACACAACTCATAATGCATTAGAATGATCAATGTAAATTATCTTTAAAACATTACTTACCTATCTATTATAAATACAACAATAACTTGAACCAAAAAGAAGTGAAAGACATTGAAAACCAACTGTACAAAGTAACAAGAGAATCTCGATACAGGCAATGACCTGTATACACAAGGAAATGCTAGTCTGGAACAACAAAATTTCAGTTCTTTTCTCATATTATCTGTATATATATTTCGAAGAAGCATGTCAATTGGATATTGGTTTCCACACTGTTAAATCTTTCGAAAGCCAAAATAACAAAAAGAATGATATTGAAATGTCCTCCTAGTATAGCATTGGCTTCAACCTGTCAAAAACCATCACACCTCATTTTCGCCTTCTGTTTTATCCAATGAGGAATGCTTCTATCTTCCTTCTTTATGAGTGAGTGTCTCCATCTTCCCTGTGCTCTCGTGATGATGCAATTACCGATCAAAACCCTACACCATTTTCTTCAAACCTCAACTGTAACTTTTGTGGTTTCACTTTCTTGCTTATAATCCATATCTGTTGTTGGAACGATAACAGGTAATGGTATGGATGGATTGTTTCCCATGTCCTTTGTTTTGTGAAGGAGAAAAGTACCACAGAGGATAGTTACAAAACCACATAACTCTGTAATTATCTGTGTCGTATTCTGATGAACATAGTCCTGAATCCCAAAACGTATCACCAAAATTAGAGAAGTGTGGAGTTACAACTTTCCGATCAAATGAAAACACGAGAACAATACAGTATATACTCATTAGAAAATAGATAAGCTGATAATTCAATTAGGGTTCATCTTCCTAACATTTCGATTACAAATGAAATCCTTTGTCATGCTTCTTGAAAAGCAAGCAAACTTTCTTTTCTCTCAAACATCATTTCTTTCCCTTTGAAACAGTCAATTTTGATATACCTATTTATCCAGTAATCCGCAGTATTGTTTTATTACTGTAACTACAAATGACCAATCCATGTGATCTCAAAAAAGTGGTAACTGATAAAACTAAGAATTCTGAATAGCCATAACCACAAAACTTAATGTTGAATCACCTTAAACATTATCATGCTTGCAAGAATGGTCAGTGTTGTAAACATGACGTAGTATATCGGGGAAACCACAGCGGTGTTAAATGTGTCAAGTGCCTGCAGAACATACAATAGTCATGTAAACATTTATCTTTTAAAAAAAAACAAGTATCAAGTAAGATGAGACAACTTTAAATTTGAGATTGAGACGTAGTTGATCAATTGATATGGTTTAGAGAAATTATGTAAAAATGGCACTAGATGAGAGGTATGACTAACTTATTCAAACCAAATCAACATATCAGAAAACCAATTTTACTTAGAATTCTAAAATTATAAGGGAAGGCAATGTGAGTACCTTGTTCAAATAGTTTAGCTGCAAAAGGCAAAAGATGAGGACAAGCACTATAAAAATCCATGTCTCAAAATACTTGAATTGATTTTGCCCTCCAATTGTGAGCTTTATAGCAATTCCTATTGCTTTGACACCCATAACCTGAATAACCACAAGAAAACAACCATGAGATAAGATGTATGAAATGTACGCATGGAACAGTGGACTACTACAGTACATGAAAGAGAATAACAGACCGTGAGAGAACCCGCAAGTGAACAGATCCCGATGTAGACAACCAAATGAGACTGCCCAAAACGAGGCACATACCGGACAATAAGGATAAGTACAAGCACCAGAACTGTGAAAGTGTAGGCGAGGAACCCTGTCCTTATCAAAAACCTTTTGGTTAGTTAACATAAACAAAGCATGGATCTGGTTTGTAATTTGTAAATCCATCACTTCACTATACTTAAATGGGTGAAACCAGGAAGGATCAAAGAGGTTTTGAAGTGCTGGAATAGAGATGGAAATGCAGGAAGAAAGGAGGAGAGATGGAAGATGGTCCCATCATGTATATGGTGGACAGTATGGCTAGAGAGGAACCAGAGATGTCATGAAGGAAAGCAGAGCAACATACAAAGATTTAAGCTTAACTGTTTAGCTCTGTATTATTTTTGGTGTAAACAAGTAGTCTTAGATAGCTCAGAAGTAATCAGCACAACTATAGACTGGCTGTAACTTGGTAGGTATAGGAGCCTATGTAACTACGACACTTTTGGAGGGGAACTACACTTTTGAGGTAGTATACCTGTGGATAAATATAGACTAACTCTTACTTTTATCAAAAAAAAAAAAGATTCGTTTGTTATGTAAGTGTTCAGATAGGTAAATCTAGAGTTTAGAAAGTCAGTGGGTTCAAAATGGTGTGGTCTTGTTAGATGTATATGTTTTTTCGAAAAGATTTCATATCTATACATAAATTAAAAGCGACGACATTTGGCAGAAGGTGCAATTAGCACGCCTACATCGACTTGCATATGCATCAGGCTTGTAGGTGTGAAATTATGATGAGTGAAGGTGTTGAAAGAAGACGAGTTGTCTTGAAAGACCTACAACTTCTTGGGATAGATGCAATGGAAGAAAAAGATCCATATACCTGATATCTACAAATGCAATAGGATTCAGTTTTGTTAGAGAACTTATTATAATTTTTACTACTATTTAACTCATTTTCCCTCTATTTTTATTTGGTATGGTGATGACATTAGCGAGCTTATATGGAGAAGTGAGGATTCACATAGTCGACCCAACTTGTCTGGGATTGAGGTGTAGTAGTAGTAGTTGTTGTTATTGTTTTGTGTATGTCTACATAGTCCGAGCCGAAAGTGATGGATTCAAATTGAACTGGCAGAACCCGTGCTAGACTCACCTCTGCGAATAATGGAAGAATGTAACTGACAATCAACTTGAATATACCTGGCTCTGTTGCTAGGTACCAGACATCCTTGACAGATTGAATACTCTTCTCTAATGGGGCATGTAAGACAATAGTGACTGATCCAACCACGCAGAGGAGACAACCAACTATACCAAACATATGCAACCTCTCCTTCAAAATAAAATGGGCTAACACTGCACTGCACATGAAAGTTATATCAGTATTGAACTATAGAGTTATGTGTTCGGACTCTTCATAAATGCTACTGGATCCTTCAAAAGTAGTGTATTTTGGAGGATCTGACACAGGTGCGGCAGCACAATGAGCTTCTTTGATTAAGAAATCTACCCAGTGATGCTACATAACGACGTACCTGACAATCATACTTAAAGCTCCTAAAGGTGTCACGAGTACTGCCGGGGCATATGCATAAGCTGCAAAGTTAGCTCCCTCTCCAACAATCACTACAAGAAGTCGGAAGATTAGCGTTAAATAAAACCATCAGTATTTCACAGATAAGTTCATATATCAGACTCCTTAAGACAACTTATCCATGAGTTTTTTCATGATATTCTGTGTTTTTTCTTCCTAAAGCATGTTCCATAATACATGTAGGTTTTCTCAGACATACAACAACTACAGTGCAATCCCGAGCAAGTTGGAATTGGCTATATGTTCAATGAATTCATGCTAAAAGTTATAAGAATGAGTTATATGACTCTTACTAGATAACATTCCAGCCCACCAACAAGGTTCCAACAAGTAGGAATGGCCTCCTGAACCTGTTTCAAGATTCAACATAATTGGTAAGTCATAGTAACAGGGCAAATTTGCCTAACCTCAACAGCAAAAAGAAGCCAAATACTTTGATTGTATTAGACTTTTGGTAGTTCCTCCAGTGTTTGCAAATGATGCAGTATTCTAATAACTACCTTTGAATGTCTAGTACCGGACTTATAATAGTATTTTGGTAGAATGTCTATGTGTGTATTTGGTTGGGGAATGGACTAGTGGTCTGTTTATATAGACTTGAGCATTCCTCCCCTCATGAGCTAGCGTTTGGGGTTGAGCATATCACTGCCCAGTTAACCAAACTAAACTATATGTATTTAAACCAAATATGACAGTATAACCACTGTGAAGTTTAAAGCAATGAAGGTTGTTACAAGTATGTTAAACTTGATCACAACCCAAGAAGTCATGCTAATGTAACTTTGAGCATCAACACATAAAAAGGGCAGCGTGGTGCACTAATGTTCTCCGGCTATAACCAGGGGCCGAGAAAAGACTAAATCACATTGAACTTGCATTTCTGCGAGAGACTGTTTACAAGGCTAGATGACATACAAGAATAATCAGTCCCCACAAGGACAAAGACATATTCCCATAATTGGCATAAGTAAACTACTCTATACAAAGTTAGCCACGTGTCACGGATTCTCTGCATACAAAAGTCTGGTATTTAAGGGGAGAAAGAAACAAGCCTATTATTCATCGAGTTTTGAACCATTTTCGAGAAAAAGAATAAACCTGCTCTTTTTCCATTTGCACCAGCTTTCTTTAGACCTTGTTTTTTGATAACAAAGCTGGAACCAATAAAAATACTGGATGATATTGCTAATATAACACCATGAACATTATCAGATACTCCCTCCATTTAATTAAAAATGGAGAGAAATAATAATAAGATAATAATTCTTGATATTCAAAAGCCAATTCTTTCCAACAAATAAAAACCCCTGCATATCACAAAACCAAATTATTAATTACACATACAAGAGAAGTAATTACAAAGCAAAAAAAAAAAAACTCAAACCTTATTCTTGATAAATATCCAAGAAAATATAAAATTTGGTAGATTTATAATAAAGAATGGATTATTTTTTTTAGTTATGTTGCTAAAATATATATCCTTTTCAATATTTTTCAACTTTTCTTTGACGAGTTTATTTGTTTGTAAGAAATTATGGAAAAGGAAAAATGTTTCTTTTTTGTTTTTCCGCTCTCTTTCTCTCTCCTCTTTCTGCATAAAATTGCAGAAATGAGAAGAGAAAGAGAGGGAAGAAAGAAGAAAAGAGATGATATCTTTTTTTGTTTAGAGAGAAATTAATTAGTCCTTTACGCGATTTTTAGAAGAATTTAAAAAAAAAAATGCTTCAAATTACATTAACCACTTATTTTATGGATTTTGCTCCTATAATATTGCATGTGTTTTTTGTCACCTTCAATTTTAGCCTCTAATTTGTATGTTTCTAGATATGTAAAGTTTATTCAAATTTTAATTCTTAGTTAAAATTAAGAAGTTCGACCCTCACTAACACTTTGATTGAATAGTTGTTATGTATTGTTTCGTAATGTATCATATCATATTGCGTTATGTTTATACTGTATCATACAATATTGTTTTGATAAATATAATGTTTGGATAAATTGTACCGTTCTCTGTCATTACATAATATGACATTCTCATAATGAATGATAAACAACCCATCAGAAAACGAGGATATGAGATGGAACTACTATGAAGAATTCGATCACACAAAATTGGTATAAGTACTACCACATAAATTGAGACAAAATGAAATGAGTAACAATCAAAACAAACATAATACTTAAACTAACAAAACAATACAACGATAACAACCATCCAAACAAGGTGTAAGTACGTACCACATAAATTGAGATAAAATGAGTAATTTTTTTTAACTATCAAACAAGACTTCATATTAATTAATTAGACTAATTAGCTACTATACTTAATAGTCCATTAAACCATAACTTATGTAATTAGTAAAACTAATTAGATTAGATTAGAACTTAAACAGTTAGGGATTTTTTCTGGTCTAATCAGCCATCAGTCATCACACTCTACCAGCAACACGCCGCGGCGGCGGCGTCTCCAAGTAAACTCGAAGAAAAACCATCACCGTTGAAAGGCCGAACGCTACCAGAGTCGGCCATCCGTAATCGAACTCCTGTAATCCAAGATGAACAGAAATGTAGCAGAGTCCGTGCAAAATCCCCAAATCAGTACTAACGGCCCTCGTCCTCACGATCATCAGGGAACAGAAAAAGCCTACGGCAGCGGCGGAGACAGAGATGAACACCGATACTGGAGGAATGTTGAGATTTTCTTCCTTCAGGAGCTCGAGTATAATCGGAGAGGCAATCGGTCCTATGGCGTTGAAGGTGGAAGTGTAGTGAGGTACAATCATCACTGCCGGAAAAGGATTTACATTGCGGAGGACCGATATGAGTCCGGTCAGAAGTACCGGCACTGCTACGGTGGAAACGAACCACAACGCGTGGATGCGAATAGCAGCCATGGCTAGGAGAAAGAAAATCAACGCGAAAAATGACCAGATCTTTTGCTCCGTTCTCATTTTCGTTTAGTATTTTGAGAAAAATGCAAATGTAAGGGAGTTGAAATGTGATCGGAACCAAGCGAACTCCCAAAATCCCGTCGGCGCAGCTCCGGCGTGTTTCCGGTTGCCGATTGCGCCGATTGGGGAAGAAGGGTTGCTTTGTGTTGGGACCCACAATTCTATCCTTTGGGATTAGTCATAAAAAAAATCATATACCCCTAGTTTTAATTTAAGTGGCACAGTTAAAATTAGGGGTGCAAAAACCAAATTGATGATTAATCAAATTGAAAAAATTATTCTTACGTTAACGTTAGTGAGTTTTAATGGTTTTATAAAAATAATTATCGGATTATTAATTTGGTTTTACTTTTTTAATCTTAGATTTTTGGATAAATTATAACTTATTAAGACAGTAGTAATTTACTATTTTACTCCTATATAAATATTAAATATTAATCTCAATATCTTACTAGTTATTGTTTTTGCCTTTTAGCTTTTGATTCATATTTTATTATAACTTTGAGTTTACAAAACGTCAATATCAAAAGTAATAACCATAATCCTCTTAATTTCTCTTTGTGTTGCACTTGTATAGTTCTTTTTATGTTAGTTATTATTGTTTCAGCTTTTTACAAAACGTCAATACCGAAATTAATAACTGTAATCCTCTTAATTTCTCTTTGTGTTACACTTGTATAGTTTTTTTCATGCTAGTTGTTAGAGATTTCAACTTTATGAGCTTTCTGTAAAATTATTAAATTCTATTATTATCTTATGGCATAAAATTATTAGAGAAGCTACACATTTATTTAACAAGCATTATTTATTGATTAAATAAAAATTCAATAAAAAAAAATATCTTATTAGTTTCGTTGTTAGTTTAGCATATCTAAAAGTAAAAAAACCAATAAAATTAATAATACACCAAGTCGAACCGACCAATACACATGGGGAGAATTAGGTTTTGGTTGGTGGACTAGTGCGGTTCCCCTGGTACTCACTACTCTGTGTCTTCCACTATGAAAAATAAAATAAAAAGTAGTAGAAATAATTGAACCATATGTACCAATCCACAAAAAAAAGAAAACCAAAAAAACAAAAATGGAAGCTCCAAATTTCATAAAATTGTTCTATTTCTTCACATTTTTTCTTACCATTTTATTCATAATTACATCTGTTAATAGCCAATCACAATGCAATGATACAATAGCTAAGTGTAATGAAGATATGGAGTTTTTAATGGAATCTGAAATTAGCAAAAGATTTCTTGCAGAAAGAAAAAAATATATTTCTCCTGGAGCTTTGAAAAGAGATCAACCGGTTTGTAACGGCGGCGGAGGCGGCCAACCGTATTCACGGAGCTGCCTTCCGGCGCCGTCGAATCCGTATAGTAGAGGTTGTTCTAAGTATTATCGTTGTAGAGGTGATCCTGAATGAGTATATGAATTTTATGTTTTTATTTGTGTCTACCTATTATGATGTTGTATGTTGTTGTGATTTATGATTGAATTTTGCTTTTTGGTGGGACCATTTCGCGATTATCTTTGTGCAGAGGTCATATATTCTCTCTCTATATCGTTTCAATTTTATCACATGTGTGCGAAGGGAAGTTTTGGTGGTGTTGTTGATATTGTTGATGGATTCATTTTTTGAGTCACTACTTAAGTAGTTAGGCGGATTAGGATTTTGAGTTTATGTGTTTTAGAGTTCAACTTGATTGTTTTATTTACTGAATTCTTGATAGATTATTTATACATATTAAGTGAATTTATTAATAGCTAAAGTTATTGAGTTTTGCTGAACTCATAGCTTCTACGATGGATCTGCTCCTCTTAGTTACACTTGGGAAATTTTTCTTTGGATGAGAATTAGGATTATGATATTTTCTGGAATTGATGTTTTTGATTGGTGAATGAAAAATATGTTTTTAGCAAATCAAGTTACAATAGTTGGATAAAAATTTTTAGTATTACATATTGGTCAGCTTGTTAATTTCGGTATTAAGTAATTCTAATAAATAAATGTTGGGGTAGCATAAATCCGGCATATGTTAGTCCATGATCAAGTCAAAATTGATAACGAATTTGAGCTTTGAGATTTTCAGATTTGAGGTACCCATCATAAACTTTGAAGATGTTGACAAGGATTTAGCTCAAACTATTACCACTTGAGCCCCCATTTTTATACACTTTTTGACTTATATGGCACACTTCGTAATCTACGTAGTTGAGGCGCGTGGGAGATGTTTGGATGTCATGTAAGTCAAAAAGGTGTACAAAACTATAAAAAAAAAAAAAAAAGAGCTCGGAGTGGTACAGGACATTAGTTTAGTTAAGGTGTGTCTCTGAGATTTCGGTCATAGTCTAGAAAGGTACTTGTGCCTTAGAAAGGGATAAGGCACAAGTACCCCTAGACTATGACCAAAATCTCAGAAACATATCTAAACTAAACTGAGGTCCTATTACCTCCCGAACCCTTTTAAAAAACAATATACACCTTTTTAACTTACGTGGCATCCAAACATCTCCTATGCACCTCAACCACGTGGAGTCATGGAGTGTGCCACGTAAGCCAAATGTGTGAGTTCGAGGATAATAGGACCTTACTTTAGATAAGATGTGTCTTGAGATTTGGGTCATAGTCTAAGAAGTTACTTGTGGATTAACATCTTTTTATTGTTTACTTCAAATCAATGAATTATAATATTCATTATTAATTTATTTATTATAGTAGTACGTACTAGCAAATTGTGAATTGTAATTCATCCGTCTCAATTTGTCTATAATTTTTTGGCATAAGACACAAGTAACTCCCTAAATTATGATCAAAATTTCAGAGATATAACTTAACTAAACTAAGGTCCTATAACCCCCTCTCCAACCCATTTTTTTTTTTTTTGTAATTTTGTATAGATCACTCTTACTGCACCATTGGTCCTATACCAGCATATTGACATAGAGGCGAATTCAGAACTTAAAATTTATGAATCCTTATAAATATTTAAAATTTATGAATGATAATAATTGAGTTCATAATCAAATTATAATAATTATTTTATGATTTTCTTAGTATATATAAATAGTATGTATAAAATCTATTGAGTTCACATGAACCTCTTTATAGTAAGGCAGACAAAATCAGTAATTTTGATCCAAATTGAACTTTGTATTTATGATAAGAAATTTGTATGTTATGTGTAAAAAAATTATCCCAAACCCGACCAGTAAATGTTTTTTTATAAAATTCAGAACCTATAAATGTAAATTCGAAATGCCAGTAGTAGGCATAGTATTTGGAACAAAGAAAAGCAAGGGAATAACAAACATTATCTTCTGCTCCAACAACTTCATTTTCTTTATAGTATTTTTGGAAGGAAAAAAAGGAATAGAAATTAAATATTATCAGAATGCCAACCAAATATTGATTTTGTGCTCTATCCTTGCTGTGGGGAAAAAAACGAAAATGTAATTTATTTATGCAGTTTTTTAATCTTCCAGGGGTCCCATTTTTCTATGGATTGAATTATCATAATATCTTATGACAAAATACTGTAAAATGGTGTATAGTCGTATGGGAAATATAATATTTGTATATTCCTCAAAATCATGATAATACCATTTGTTTCTAACTTTTTAATTGTACTAATTGAATAGATGAATTGTACAATATACTTTTGTTTAGTTCAAAGTTTTCCTCTTTGTACTTTAAGCTTGTGTGTCACGTCAATATAGGGTGTCCATGAGACACATTAAGGGTGAGTTGGAGTGTTTAGCTGTTAGTTGAGACGTCTAGATGTACACTTTTAATTAGTTATGCTTGTGAAATTTTAATTGGATGACAAAACTAGGATCGAAGTTTCTAGTGTTTGGCATCTGACTGATGAAAAAAAAAAATCTGAATGAAAAATACTTTTTAGCAAATCAGCTTGTAGTTGGATGAGAATTTTGAATAATACAGATTGATAGAAGTGTCTAAGGTGTTATATATACAAATACTTTAAGAACAAACTTTTTTTTTACATAACGAACACAAGAAAATAAGTAAGAAACCTACTTATTCTCCGGAAAAACATTTTCCAAAAAGACATTTTAGAGGCATTGTTATCATTTGGTAGATCCAGGTCCATGGCCTATTTCCATGGAACACATTTTCCATGGTACTGAACACACTCTCAGAACTTTGCTCGTTTATATCCACTGATACGGACCTCACTTGTAGGATTTCATTGGATATGTTGTCGTTGTTTGAGTTGATATGCCCTGCTGAAAGTCTTTGTGGGTAGGAGGGAGTATAAGAATGATCCACAACTCCCGGCAAAGATGTAACATTACCATGTTGGTCCAAGTATAACAGATGGATCCCTATCTTCTTTGCTATGCCTCTGCCAGTTTCATTCTCTACTGTTATCTGTTCCCCGCCCTTGATGTTCAGGCCTTTAAAAAGTCTATCATTTGAGTAAGATAAGTAATATACACATGATACTTCGTGACTGTCAGATCTATCAAAAGACCAACTCCATGAAACACCTGAATGCTTTATATGGGCAATAGTAACAGTGAAGTGTTCGAGCTCATGTACATCGCAATGGCGGCAAACAAACCAGAGAACCATTCCTAAGAACTTGTTATTATGTCCTGTGGGCATAGTCAAACAGATAGATGGAGCTGTTACTTTATTGCTGCACCAATCTGGAATATCATTGCATTCGACACAAATTCGTAATGACAGCTTCATCAGACAAATTAAGACACAATTAGATCATTAATTATTAATGTGATACGAGAGAGAGAGATCAGAGAGGGAGAGGGACTAACCTCATACCATTGATGTTCTCTAGATGGAAATGATAGAGCAGGGGCACTAAAGAAGCCTTCATTGAATGGATTCTGCAGACAAGTACAATTAGCCATGTCCATCGTCCCAATTGAAGGGAGGTTGTCCAACCCGGTAATCTTGACCAGTTTTTGGCAATTCCTAAGTTCAACAATTCTAAGGTACTCTAAATTTGATAATGATGGGAGCGTTTGAAGGTTCTCACAATCTCTCAAATACAAGCACGCCAACAATGGTAACTTGGAAAAATCAAAGGGTAGATAGAGGAAATTGTTGCCGCTCAAATCTAAAAGAGCTAAGTTGGATAAACTCTCAATATTCCTAGGAACATCACCCTCCGACAAACCACAGTAGGAAAGGCGTAAACAAAAAATAAATTTTGACAAGGATACTACGGGGCGTACTCTTGTTTGAGAAAACCTCCTTTTGGCCTCTAAGTATAGATCTCCTATTTCCAAATCTTGAAGATTTCCTAGCATTTCAACAGATCCAGGCAATTCTCTTATACCTGTTCCAGATGCCCAAAGATGTTTTAGGCTTTGCATATCTCCAATATCAACTGGCAGTGTTTGTAAAGATGAGCAGCCATGAATGTGCAACATTGTAAGGGATTTTAGCTGGCATATGCTGCTCGGAAGATCCGTAATCTTTTTGCAACCATACAATTTAAGATCAGTTAATCTGTCCAAATTTCCTATTGATGGATGGATCTCCTTCAGACTTGAGCAATTCTCAAGCAGCAAAGTCTCGAGACTTCTTGAACCCTTGAAGTTTGGAGTTCTTCTGAGGCGCTTGCAATCAGAGAGATCCAGCTTTTTCAAATTTCTACAATACTAAAAGTAAACAAAATAATATTTTTTCAATAATTCTTTCTCTTAAACATGACACATAAAATTGCAGAATTGAGTAACGAACCTGCAAATTCAAACCAAATTCTTGGATATTGCTCCCTTTCATATTCAGAAATACAAGTTTCTCAGATGGAAAATTTGATGGTATACATTTTAAAGGACATCCTTCCCAAGACAACCATCTGAGCTCCTTGGACAATAGCTCAAAATCTCCACTAATATGTAAGTCGTCGATTTTAAGCACCCTAAGTTTTTTCATTTTCCGAAATGCTTCGGTGCTTAGATTCACACCCTTTAATGCTTGTTGTTCTACCACCAATATTTCTACTTTTTTAGAACCCTGCAATTTAGTAAAACGAAAAGTACTATAAGACCAGGTTTAAGTATGATAAATTAAGAAAGAGAAATGCTTTGTACAAATTGAAGGTCAAACAAAGAGAATAAATTATCTACCAATAAAAATAAATTTACACATTATATCCAACTAAAGGATATTTATTTGATAAATTTGCCTTTGATAGTTTGAGTGTTTAGACTTCAGTAAATGTTCATTTCAACTACAGAATGGTGCAAACATTTGGAGATAATTTACTAACCGGATAAGAATTAAGCACAAATGCATGAATTATAAGTAAATATATAGCAATATCATATCATATACTCCCTCTGTCCCAATTTATATGACTCACTTTTCTTTTTAGTCAGTCCCAAAAAGAATGACACATTTCTATATTTAGTAACAATTTAACTATAAAATGTCTATTTTAACCTTAATGAAATGATTTACAACCACACAAATTTCTATCATTCATTTTGGACCACAAGTTTTAAAAGTCTTCCTTTCTTTCTTAAACTCTGTGCCGAGTCAAACTACATCACATAAAATGGGACGGAGGGAGTATCATATATTATATCATATCATATCATATATATATTACTATATAAGAAGAGGGAATAAGTATTCAGCACAAGTCAACATGTGTTCCAATAAAAAGAGGGAATAACCAATATATTTATAAAAAGAAATGACATATAAAATAAAATGGAGAGAGTATTGGTTTTTCAAAATGGAAAAGGACAAAACACATATAAAATTAAAAGACATATAAAAAAAAGTTGGTTTAACTCTCAAACATAAAAAGTAACATATGTTATTAAAAACTTTAATAAAAAGTACTATAATTTACAATAAATAATAACTTAAAATATATATTTTACTATATAAGAAGAGGGAATAAGTATTCACCACAAGTCAACATGTGTTCCAATAAAAAGAGGGAATAACCAATATATTTATAAAAAGAAATGACATATAAAATAAAATGGAGAGAGTATTGGTTTTTCAAAATGGAAAAGGACAAAACACATATAAAATTAAAAGACATATAAAAAAAAGTTGGTTTAACTCTCAAACATAAAAAGTAACATATGTTATTAAAAACTTTAATAAAAAGTACTATAATGTACAATAAATAATAACTTAAAATATCTACAAGACAACAAAAAAAAGACTAATTTTTGTACAGCTTCTGTCACATAAATTAGGATTGGGATGATTTTAAAATTTTAATTTTGGTTATACATTATAAAATAGCCAAAAAATTGAATGATATAATTTTTTTAAAAATAACCGAATGAATCGTCCTATCAATAACCCTAATGTTACTTCTACTCTGTTTATTTTTACTTAAATTTAGAAAGATATGCTTCATTTCAACCCTCAATCTTATCGCTACATTTATTTGCTATTTAAAATTGAAATTAAAAAGACAAATCACAAATAAGTTTCTATATTCGCTCACTTATGAGCAAAATATATTATAACAATACATAAACTATACTCCCTCCGTCCCATATTAGATGGGCACTTCCAACTTTACACGGTGATTAAGAAATCATTAATACATTGGAAGACTTCACCATTTTGCCCTTTGTTTATATCAATGCACATTGAAATGAGTTACTAAAAATACACATATAATATAGGAATGATCATATTAATTGTAGGGGTAAAATGGAAAAGAATTAATTAATTCTATCCTAATTTAATAAGTGCTCAAATAATATGAAAAAAATATTTTTAGTAAGATTCTCATCTAATATGGGATGGAGAGAGTAACAATATAACTTTATTAATGTTGGGCCCGGGCAGCGCTCGGACTTTCTTTACTAGTATTACAATAAGCATGAACAAAAAAAGTTGAAAGTTGAATTACGATTTTACCCCTTCTATTAATTAAATTGTTATAAAATATTTAAATATTTGATTGTATAAGTTTAATTAAAATGTTAAATGACTTTTAGACTTCCTACGATTAATTCCTAATTAAATATCTAATTTATTAATATTTCATCTATAATCTCTCTCTATATATATATATAAAGAAAAAAATAAAAAAAGTCTATACCTAAATTGCTATACTTTTCCTCTTCTCATAACTTTTTCCTTTAATATAATTTATGTGGATAAAATATTATCCTTTATGATAAATAACGAAATTTAATAATTTGAAGGGTGCAAATCTGCAAAATAGAGACACACACATTGATAATGTCCTCTTGATTATTATTAAAGAATGACTCTAGCTTCACAAATTTAACTTCATTGATGCTTAATTACGTGATAAGAACTTTAGTTGTTTTTTCTACATAGTTTGCTAACTTTAATTTTCTTTTTCCTATTCTTCATTTATTTACTATTATTTTCTAATTACTTATTCAACTTTTATACTCTTATATTCATAACTCTCATCTTTTCATATTCATAGCCTCTAAATATTTAAACTAACACTTTAAGATATCTTTTGATATTCCTTCTATTCTATCTATATAAATTCAACTTCTTTATCTCATGAAATCCCTACCAAGATTATTAGGCTATTATTATTTTTATTCTATAGTTAAAGTAGATGAAGAAGACTCTTGAATTTTGATAGGCTATGGAAGGAATCGATAAGAACTCGGAGAGTTATGTACTAATTTTGTACTTATTTTTTAATCTATATATGTATCAGTCTTATAAGAATAATGTCTACCTTGTATTTTTTCTTAAATCTGTTTCTTTTTGTCTTTTTTTTTTCTCTATTAGACTTCTTAATTTAGTTTTCTATAAATGTTTTATTGTCGTAAGTCTTTATTATTATTTTGTAATTGTTGCATTTTATTGTTCATTACAATTTACATATATATTTTCATGAAATTTTATATAGTCATTCTAACGTATCTATAAAAATTCACATGAAACACACGTGCGAAGAAACTAGTATTATTATAAGTGGGAAGGTTTTAGGTTCAAAGTTGGATTACTATTTTACCCCTACACTAAAATTAAATATTATAAAATATCTAATAAATTAAATATTATAAAATATCTAATAAATTAAATGCTAAATTGTAATCACATCATTTTATACTAAATACTAAATGTAGAAAGATGTTAAGTCAAAAATTATTATTATTAATAATAGTATTTTACCCCTACACTAAAATAAAATATTATAAAACATCTAATTGATTAAATGTTAGATATTAATCACATCATATTATACTAAATACTAAAAATGGAAAGGTGTTAAGGTAATTTTTTTTAAATTATTATTATTAAAATTATTAGTAATAATACTAATACTAATACTAATAATAATACTAATAATAATAATAATAATA